>NC_083106.1:38449901-38749901 GCF_949774975.1 Lagenorhynchus albirostris | reverse complement strand
CTAAATTGGAAGAATATAAATATGTCAAAGGGATACAAGTGTTTTTGAGTCTCTGAGATAGGATATTAGAATAGAACAGCCCAAGTCACAGATATATGATTCCTGGGCTTGACTTTTCCCAGCTGAAAAGATTAGAGAAGTAGAAAAAAAAGAAAAACTCAAGGTTATATTGTTAATAAAACATGGATAAATAATTAGATTTTAGCCCTAAAACTAATGAGTGCTTGACTCACTACTTCCTCCCACAAACTAAGAACTTTACCTTGAGCAGGTAATTTTTAACATTTAAAAAAATATTAAGCAATAATTAAATAATTTCATCTACCAATTTAATAATGAAAATCTTTATTTTCAATATATAAGGGGAAAATTATGCAGCATGTTACAAAAGAAACTAGACTTTATCTTCTAAAATCTTAATATGAAAACATCTTATCTATCCAATACACTAAAATCATAGGAAGAAAACCAGAAAGAGAGTAAGGATTTTTTTAAAAGAATTATACTGGGGGGCTTCCCTGGTGGCGCAGTGGTTGAGAATCCGCCTGCTAATTCAGGGGACACGGGTTTGAGCCCTGGTCTGGGAGGATCCCACATGCCGCGGAGCAACAAGGCCCATGAGCCACAACTACTGAGACTGCGCGTTTGGAGCCTGTGCTCCGCAACAAGAGAGGCCACGATGGTGAGAGGCCCGTGCACCGCGATGAAGAGTGGCCCCCGCTTGCCACAACTAGAGAAAGCCCTCGCACAGAAACGAAGACCCAACACAGCAAAAATAAATAAATTAATTAATAAACTCCTACCCCCAACATCTTCTTTAAAAAAAAAAAAATTATACTGAACAGAAGTTGTCTGATTCTAGAAAAAAAAATTTTATCCAATTCCAGTCTCAGATTAAAAAGCAGTAGATTTCAAGATGATACAACTTACCATAAAAAAACATCTTTTTACCCCGACAGCAGTAAGAAGTGACTGATGTGTCAAATCCTCACCAATCCCCTGCAGCTGAGGTTGGTCCTTCACCACCTTGTGATATTTCTCATCTGCTCTGCTAAAACCAAGCCAGTTACCTCTGAGGGCCCTACACCCAAATGATTGGCTTCAAAGTTGGGATATTTCAGGTCATCAATTCCATGCATGCATCTTTCCTCTGTTAATTTTGGTCACTGCTTTTTCCTGAACATAGCCTTTTGAAAAAATGGATCATCACCTAACTACCTTATGCTTTCTTTACATCTTCTGCACAATTAATTGCCTTTCTCCCTACTGCTCTTCTCTTGCAACCCAAATTCATGTCACAGGGCTTTCTGGAATCTCTGTCCATTGTAAACACTCACCATTCCCGTCTGAAAGTGCTTTTTCTACTTCACTATTATGAACAAAGCCTCCTCTCCCACAATGCCACTGCTCTAGTGCAAAGTGTCTCTTCTCCTACCCATCAGCCACCTCAGAGCCTAGAGAGAGCATTGCTTCTCTCCCAGCCCTTCAGTTCTCTTCCATCTCTACATAATAACTCATTGTGGATTTTTTTGGTGGCTATTATTTATTTTAAATAGAAAGATTTAGTCAATCTGAGCTTCTCCAGATTTTTATATGAAAGAATAGATTTCTGGTTAGTTTGTTCACTTTTTCTTTTTTTTACTTTCTCAAAGTTTATTCAAATTGCTAATTACAAAAAATGATACAAGCTTTGAAAAATACAAAATATGTAAAGTACAAAAGGATATCTTCCCCACTTCAAGTCCCATTCTCCAAAAGTAATCACATTAGAATTCTGGGGTGTTTTCCAGACATTTTCTATACACACAAGTACATATACACAAAGATTTTATTTAAAATACATACATTGTTCTACAACTTTAATCACCCAACAATGTGTTATTGACATCCATCCACATCTGTAGAAACAGATCCACTTCAATCTTAAGTGGATTCTACAATATGGATTCTACAATATGGCTGCACCATAATTTAACCAGTCTCTATTAATGGACATTAAAATTCTCTCTCCTTTTTTTTTAATTACCAAAATGCTATGCTAAGTATCCTTGTGCAACCATTGAATAACTCATTGTTTTCTGAGTCTCTTTCTTCCTCCTGGCTGCTATCATCTGCTGACACTGAGCAACTCTTCCTATTCTTTGGAAATTTGCCATTTGACTCAGTCTTGTCTCCACCCCAAGTGCTTTTTTTATTGTGAGTCATCTCAACATCTAGTCATATTATCCAACTACACAATAGCATTATAATTTCTGAACCTCTTAGCTTCAGCCACCTTCAACCTACTCTCTGCTTCAGTCACCGCCTCCCAGTGCACATCCTTGTCACCACAGGGAATAGTTCCCTGTTTGGTTTCTTTCAAACAACTCTTCCTCAAACACTATTTCTTTTCCTTTCAGTTTCTCATGCCCTTGTTGACAACATCTTTCTACCACTGAGAAGGGCAAAGGCCCTTGAGGCCTCCATTTCCTTCTAATTTATCAATCCTTTTCTATCTACTTTTCATTCCCTAGAGCCCATGGTTTATCACCAGAATTTCTCTAGCCAGCATTTCTAAGTTCCTAGTACCCAAATTATTCCACTAAAACTAACCAGGCAAAACTCTGACCTTGAAGAATACTACAAACTCATCTTGCCTTTTCCTGTACTTGGATGACCAGGTCTTGCTGGAGAAAAATCACATGACTATATAGCTTAGATCAACCATGAATTCTCATCTCCAACCCCAGCTAGGCCCTTAGCACTTCCTGGCAATCTTGTTACGGCATCCTCTTCAATTATTTATAGTTCATTTATTCTTTATTTTTTTCTCTTTTATTTTTTTTAACATCTTTATTGGAGTATAATTGCTTTACAATGGTGTTAGTTTCTGCTATACAGCAAAGTGAATCAGCTATATGTATACATATATCCCCTCATTTATTCTTAATATGGCTAATTCATACTTCTTCCAAGTCTAGATGGAATTTGCTAATCAATCAATTTTTACCACAACCAACGTTATCAAAAATAAAGTTGATATGTTGCTTTTACCAGGTTTCCAGGGGAACAGAGAAAGTTAACCAAATGTCAACTGCTCATACATAAAGCTGAATGGTTTTATTAACGTTTAGCCACACAAAAGTTGCATATTTTATTGATATAGGTCTGCTTCCATGTCTATTTTCCACATTAATCAGTAACTTCTTTGAAGAAAGAACTGAATATTATTTGCATGTATAGCTCTTCATTACGTAGATACTCAATAACTACTGCAGTCTGAATCTATTTGGAGAGCAGTGAAAGAGTTTTCCTAAATACTTTAGAAGCCTAAAATTAATCCATGACTGAAAGTATAGTTTATTTTGAAAATCAGAAAACACTAGTATCAAGAAAATATGAAAATATGGTTTGAATACTATGTTCTAATTAAGGAAGCAATTAAGCATGAGATATGAGTTAGTAGTTTTTTTTAATGTTTTTATATTTGGAAAGTTTTAGCATTTGAATGGGTAATTCAGTTTAAAATACATTAAGTATCTGTGATAGACTGATAATGGCCCCCAAAGATGTTTCCATGTTCTAATGCCTAGGACCTGTGTATACCTTATATGGCTAATAATGTGATTCAGTTAAGGATGTTGAGAGGAAGAACTTCTCCTGTATTATCCAGGTGAGCCCTAAGTGAAATCGTATGTACTTCCTTAGAAAGGTGGATGGAGTTTTGAAACAGATGCACATAGGAGAAGGTGATGTAAAGATGGTGGCAAAGATAAAGTGCTGTGGTTACAAACTAAGGAATGCCAAGGATTTCTGATACACACCAGAAGCTGAAAGAGGTATGGAACAGATTCTCCCCTGGAGTCTCTGGAGGGACCATGACCCTGCTGACACCTCAATTTCTGATTTCTAGAAACTAAAACTATGAGAGAATAAATTTCATTTTATGCCACCCAGTTTTTGGCAATTTGTTACAGCTCCCACAGGAAATAAATATAATAACACTGTTTTTCAGGCACTAAATGAGTCTCTAAAGATACGAAGATTAAAAAATAAAGGTGGCGAGGGGTGTGTTCCCTGACCACTGTTAGGTCCCAATTTAGTGAGGGAAGCTAACATAGAAATTAAAAATCACCATATGGTATGGCTTCCATACTGGAAACTTACTGTGGCCCTGGAAGCAGAGAGAAGAGATCTAGTAAATTGTTGAGGAGTCATGACCACATGGAACAGCATCTGGGAATCAAAAAGTTAAAAGAGCATGATAGGTCTAGAGAATGGTGAACAAATTAAAGTGGATCACAGGTGGTAGGGGAATTGAAGGGAGAGGAAACTGGAATGGTAGATTATAAAGCAATGCATTATTCTTTAGACAATGGGCAGTCACTGAAGGATTTCAATAAGAAACCAACATGCCTTGATTTCTGTTTTAAAAAGATAATTCTGAAGCATTTATGTGGAAAATTCACTTAAGTGGAATAACTCATTCCCCTGACGATGCCCGAAAAATGAAGTGTTACCTAACTAAATTGGTTCCAATAGCAGGCAATGAATTTTCATTTGTTTTGGCAGCATAATCGCAAGGTAGTATGCTTAAATTCAACTGCTAGACAGATCATTAACATTTCTTTACTCAGCCAAACTAGAATTTTTAATACCTCTCATTCCTAAAAGAACAGGTAGATTTAAATAGAGAGCCTTAACTCATCACATGGAGTATTATTTAAAAGTATCGAAATGGATTTTTTAAGGCAAGAATCTGTGAAATATAGTCTCAAAGAAAGGATTTCTTATAGCCTGATTTTCCCCCCTTCTAAATACTGAGTAATTTTCTCCAAAGGCTATTGAGTGGAGAATAAATTCGTTATGTCCTCATGGGTAAGAAATTATTAGCCTAATTGAGTCCCTGACTTATTCCTCCAGAAAAAAAAAATCCCTAAGACAGAAAGCATTGAGAAATTCTTAAGGGATACCAAACGCTGGTCTTAAAAAAATACAGGAAGTAATATAAACAAGCTGCTTCTGTTAAGCAGTGGCCGAGTTGCACCAACAATGATCTTGCAGCTCTCACTGAGGAAGTAAAGAAAAGAAAAACTACTTCCTAAAGTAGCCACAAGTGAGTGAACAGAAGTTAGAGATAAAAATCTACATTTTGTGGGTTTAAAAAATAATGCAGAAATGCCAAAGACACATTTTGAAACTGTTCTGTTCATCCAACTTAGATGTATTTGTTAATTAACAAGCCCACTTTTTAGGACTTTACTGCCCAAGCCAAGCATTGACTGTTGACCAAGAATCACAAAAGCTATAGTCTTGAATTTTCAGCATTAGTACCAGTCCACAATACTATGAGACCATGATCCAAGGTATATTTCAAAGATAAATATTTTTATTTTCAATAATTAAATCAAGCCACAGATCTCTGCTTCCCTTTTATCCTTGATCAATATAGCCCAAAGTAAAGGGACCAGTAAATATCTGAGAGGAGGGACAATGAACATAGACAAATAAGCCTTTTATTGTTGCCTGAAAATTCTATATTTACCAGTTAGTTGCTAACTCTGCATTTCATGTTTTGCTTTGCTGTCCCTAATAGGTCTTTCTTCTTTTTTTTAATTTAATAGACCCTGATTGTACATACGGGAAATTCAGTGAATGGAGAAGATAAAATAAATGTTAATGAATTTATCACTATATTTGCACTAGTCATCAATTCACTTGTAAAATTCATGACTCTCAATGAAATGTTTGATTGGAAAAAATAATAGTAGTTGAAAAACAATAATTATCTACTGCTCTATTCTACCACACACTACAGACTTGGCAAGAAGCAGAGAAAAGAGTAAACAGTCCTTGATCTCCCAGTCAGTAAATCTAACTTTACTGCTGAATCAAAATTTTACAGCCAAAAGAAAACATTTGTAATACAATAGTAATTCTTTAAAAAAAAGATAATGGTGAAGGTGTTGATAGATTGCATTGGAAACAGGATGTTGGACTTGGAAATCAATGTGACAGAATCACTGTTTCCCAGCAAAGGCCCACATACCATAAAGGTCTAGTTCATTCTAATCTTGATCATACTTCTCCTTAATTTACGTAATTGTGCTAATTCCTCTGAACTTCAGTTGTTCATATTGCTTATTATGTACAAAGCATGGTGAGGGATATCAGGATAGAGACCGTGCAGTATGGGGATAGAGACCGTATGCAGTATGGGGGCAGTGGTGAGGATCTCTGGAAACCCTACCCAAGGTTTCAGATCTTGCCTGTGTGTGTGTGCGTGTGTGTGTAAGGCTTTCAATTCTCCCTTGTCCTAAAATCTAAGGAGCTTATACATTTAGAATAACCTTGCAGGATTATCAAATCCACAATTAGATATAGGATTAGAAAATCTTCAGGACCATCAGTTCTCAGGAACTCTATTTCATTCTTCCAGAGTCATAAAAATGATGCTTCTGAGGTAAGTATCTGAGCCAATATTGGACTAAAGGATCTCAAAAGAAGAGCATCCAATTCACCATTGGTTGGATCAGCAAGAGATTTGCAAAATAAATTTGGAACTGCATTTTTTAAGTTAAAGAGATGTTTTCCAGAAAAAGAAGAGTGAATGGAATTCTAGACAGAGGAAAATACATGCTCAAAGGTACAGAAGCATGGAAAGTTCAGGGAACAGAAAGTTCTGCACAACAGTAGGAGTCTAGAGGTTTGGAAGAAGATGAAATATAAATTGAGCTCCCTGTCACCCACACCAAAAGCTCAATCTTGGATTCTCATCTCTGCTCCCATCCTCTTCTTCAACATACATTCCAATCGCATTCCCCAAATATTTATCCCCAAGTGCTGACCTCTCATCTTGCTGAACCTGTACCTCCAGGCAGCATGTTGTATTATTGTTTTTGGACTTTTTTGGGGTTTGAACTGGACTGTTTTTTTGGATTTGCATCACTGTTTGCTAAATTATTAGTTGTATGACCTGAAGAAAGTTACTTAATCTCTGGGTATGAGTTTCTTCTCATGTAAAATGGGAAAGATAACGTCTTTCTCATAGTATTGTTCTGAAAATTAAATGAGAACAGGCCTCTTGAAAACATATGGCATATAGTTATGACTTCAAAAAGTCAGTCCTCCCTTTCCACTAGAAAGCTCTAGAAAGGCATGCCTTTGAAAGGCAGATCATCCTGTTGTGAATTCTAGCTTCTTCTCATACCACTAGCTATATGGCTTTGGGTTTAACTCTCTAATCCTGTTTTCTTTTAATAAAAGATAATAAATCCAATCTCAGAAAGTTGTATCGATTAGATAAATGGCACCTCTTCCACTGCCTTGCAGTTATAGATTCTCCTCCCTTGAATATTCTCTCAGTACCTAAGAGTACGTGCTGATGACTGCATAAAGATTCTCACAGTCCTACTCTTAAGGTTACAGTCTAGTGGGAGGAAAAGAAGGATCCCATGTACCCAGTGCAATACACAGTACATAGTTTCTTTTATCTTTATAACAACCTTGGAAATAAAGTAGGTATCAGTATCCACATTTTTATACAAGTCCAGCTGAGTTTCACAGTGGTTAACAACTTGTCCAAGGACACCAAAAAATAGAGGTGGAGTAACCTTCAAATAATGTTTGTGTTTACTTTAGAAAATCAGTTGCCTGCTTCATCAGTCTGCAGCTCTTTCCTATGTAATAGCACTGTACATTTATATATGCTATACTGCACTGCCTCCAGCTTCAGGGATTGCTCATACTTCTTTGAGGAAACTATCTCATTATCTCCTGAACTGCATGATTTAGCAACACGGCACAGAAATTCAGGCTAATCTATAGTGGAAAATAGTTTGTCTAGCTCCTGAAGTCAATTTAGGAGTATATTCAACATACGTATCTTATAATGGTCAGAATAGCCTCTGAAGCAACTTTCAACCCATAAAATGGAATCGGAGCTCTTTCCAGCCTTGAGTTCATCCCATCATTAATATTTCAGGATTTTACTAAACAGTGAGAATTCCAATACTCTAATAAGCCAACAAACTCTTTTGAAACCTTTTAGCAATATTCAAATAACCTACTTTACAAAAGAAACAAGCTTTAATCTTATGTCTGAACAACAACCTAAAAAGTAAGTCTATGAATTAACAAGTCTCAGAATAACATACTTAAACATTACTGCAAAACACAGTGCTGTTCTTGGCCATCAAAGTTTAAACAGAAGATTCTACATGCCATGATTACGTTAGAAATGTTGATAAGGGACATTTTATAGCATTGTTTTTTAGACAGAATAAATTCATAAACATGGTATCAATTGAGAAATGACTAGTCATAAATCTATTTCTGAGCAGTGGGTAATTAAGAGAAACATATGAAATAAGTAGAATTATCCTCTTCATCTTTTTTTTTCTCTGTGAAAGGCCCAAATCTGGTTCCAATCAATGGGAAGATCTTTGCAAACTCTACCTTTGCAAGACTGATTAGAAAATTTTTAAAAATCCCACAAAACAACAACAAAAGTGAAATCTGTTGAATAATATAAGTTTTTCTCCAAATTATTTTTCCAAATTCTCTGCCAAAGCAAACACATGGTACGTGTTAGTCAGCTAGGTCTGCATCAATTCATCAGTTGTATGAACTGCAATGATTTTGTTGCCAAACCTATTACACTAAATCCCACTGTTTTTAAAACCTGACTCCAAACATCCTTTAAGCTTGTAGAACGTTCTAAATGTAGCTTAAATGTACACTATTTTTAAATTACTTTTTTTAAGCAAACTTTGGGAATATTCCTCTTGGATAGCTGCCACATTATAAATTCTCTTTGTACCTGCTAACAGAAATGTACAATATAAACCTTTGTTCTTCTGGCACAAAGTATAGAGAAAGGGAAAAGCTCGTTTTCTCTATTTTTGTTAAGATTTTATTTAAACATTCCCAAAAGTAATAGAAACTGTTAGAATAGTTTGACAAGAAATGTTATCAGATAGTTGGAATTGAGAATTTTAATATACAAATGTGTATTTTATTCTTTCTCCCACAGACTCACGTCACTGAAAAGGTCACTTACTCTATCACAAAATAGAAATTATTTGTGATGATTTTAACCCTCACGTAAAGAACACTGTATTTATTGCTGTCCCTGATCTTCAAAGATAAGGTTGATAATGATGATTACCATCTCCTTGTTTCTGAAGAAAAAAGACCTAGAAGAGAACAATAGCTCTTTCCATGAATAAGCATAAATTTTTATTATAGCAATAAAAAAGTAACTATTTAACAGACATAATGTGAATCTGCTACAATTTTCAAAAGGTTTTATTCTCAGTTTATGCCACATTCTAGTCTTTAATTTTAAATTTTAAATTGAGTAAGTCTGCAATTCACGATACCTAAGATTTATCTACCTAACCTGAATATTATATAATTTAATGTAACATTATATGCCAACATCTCAGTGAGTAAAAGACTCAGAAGAAAACATCCACAAATCTTCACCACTTCATCCCTCAGATACTTGAATCTGTTCCCACCTACTCTTTCTTCCCACTGGTTAAAATGGATGAACTCTTTGTTCATCCCTTGTTCTTAGCAAATGCCAGCTCCTCCATTTGCTTTCTAATCTCATCTACTCTCTCCAACACAAGAACACTGCTTCCACAATACTCACTTCTCTCTCCTACATCATCCGTTTTCTCCCCCATCTGAATTTTTCCATCAACATATAAAAATGTTGTTCTCCTATCTAAAGAAAAGGCCTCTCGCCATCATTACTCATTTCCTCCTTCAGTAAACACTCCATATACTTCTTTCCCTTTAGAGGAAAACTCCTCAGAAGATTGTCTCTGCAAATTCTGTCTTAAATCCACTCTGTTCAAGATTTTCTCCCACTACCCGCTGAAGCTGTTGCTGTTGATAATCTTCATTCCGGTCAATTCAATGGCCACTTCTCAGTTCTTGTATTACTTGATCCCTCAGCAGCTTTCCACACAACTGGTCACACTCATTCTGCTGGTAAACATTTTCTTTGCTTCCAGGTCACTACAATCCCAGTTATCTTCCTTCTTTTTGGCCCTACTTTTTATTCTACTCTGAAGTTTCCTCTTCATCTCTCCAACAACTGCTGAATGTTGAAATACCCAAGGCTCAATCCTTGTATATCTTTTGTGTCCTCACTAATTCCCTTTCATCCAGTCTCTATTATAACTCATGTTTCCCAGTATGGCCTGAACTTCTCCCCTATGCCCTCAGGTCCAACTACACAACATATCTCCACACGGATGTCTAAGAGACATTTCAGTTTACCATATTCAAAACTGACCTCCTCATCTCTATCCTCTCTGCAAACCTGCTCTTCCCATGTCTGTTAAGGGCAACTCCATAACTTGTAGTAGTTCAGAGAAAATGCTTTACAAAGTTTTCTCCCACAATTCACGTTGAAACCACAGCAAATACCATTAGCTCTACCTTCCAGATACATCTAGAATCAACTACTTCCCACTATTTCCCCCATTAGTCACTATTCCAAGGCCCCTGAATTATTGCCACTAGCCTCCTCTGGTTTCTCTGCTTCCACCCTTTCTCCCCTTTAGGTTCTTCTCAACACTGATAAAATATGTCAGATCATGCACAATTTGCAAAATCCTCCAGTAGCCCTTTATCTCACTTAGAGACAAGTCTAAGTAATTGCAACAGCTACAAGTTCCTATGAAGTTTGGCTCCCTGTGCTTTTGTGATCTTATCTTCTACAATCCCATGTATTTACTGTGCTCTAGTCACACTGGCCCCCTTTATGTGGCTTGAATTTGCTAGGCATCTCCCACTTCAGTGCCTTCATAATTGCTATTTTCTTTCCTGGAATCCTCATTTGCTACGTAACCCCATGGCAAGTTTCCTTCAGCTCCTCCCAGTTTTAACTCATATATTATCTTCTCAGAGTGTTCTTCCCTGAGCATCCTATTTAAAATTGCAATAGTCCCCCGGAACACCCTCTGTCCCCTTCCCTTGGTTTATTTCTCTTTAGCATCATTATAATTTAACATACTGCATAATTTACTTAGTTTAGTTTCATTTCTGTCTCCCACACTTCACTTTGCAAGTTCCAAGAGGGCGAGTTTTTCAGTGTTATTTACTCCTATCGACCTGATGCCCAGAGAGTTGTTTCAAATATTATAGGGGTTCAATAAATATTTGTGAAATGATTATATAAGTAAGGAGTAGAGTCCATGGCGATTAAAAGCACAGATTTCAGTGTTAGGAAGACCTGGATATGAATTCCTGCTCTGCCTCTTACTAAGTAACTTACCTTGAACAAGTAATTTTTCTTAGCCCCAGTTTACTCATTATAAAATGGATATAATGATACTTAGCACTCAAAATTATTTTTATAAGCTGGAAAGGAAATAATAAAATTTAAGCAAAAAAAAAGAGAAAACATCACTTTTGCAGTGATTCATAATCACTATCAATAATGAGTAATAAAATGAGATTGTCCAAATATATATGATAAATTGTAATTGCTTTAATTGACCACTAAGTTAATTATTTTAATCATTTCAAATTTACTCAAAAATTATTTTTTACTTTATAGTGTCATTTGATACTCATTAAAAGATGATTAAGAAAATTACAGTACATTTCTCACAAGTTTTGAATTATAAAATGTAGTTTTATAAATAAAAGTTTTTTAGATATACTTTCCATAAAGAGTTCCATGTTCAATTTTAAAATGTAATTATAGTATTCAACAAAGACATTTTAAAATAATAAATTTAGATGTTAATCATTTTGGTTAGCTCCAAACTTACAATGAGCTTTATTTTATTTATTTTTTTTGCAGTATGTGGGCCTCTCACTGTTGTGGCCTCTCCCGTTGCGGAGCACAGGTTCCGGACGCGCAGGCTCAGCAGCCATGGCTCACGGGCCCAGCCGCTCCGCAGCATGTGGGATCTTCCTGGACTGGGGCACGAACCTGTGTCCCCTGCATCGGCAGGCAGACTCTCAACCACTGCACCACCAGGGAAGCCCACAATGAGCTTTATTTTAAAGTTGGTCCTCATTTTGTCTGATGGTCCAAGGCTGTCGATCTTACAGCAGAAATTTCTCCCACCATTCTACTTACCCATAGGATTTTCCCACCAACCTACCTTCATTTTCATTGTAAAGAGACTGTACTTGACAAAACCCAATATTGGCTCTGTTCCCAGATACATGGATTTCTACTTTTCTTAAATTTCTCTGTCTCCTTACCTCCCAGTATTCACAATGACTATCACCAACTTAAGCTCCAGGAAAATCAAATACAACTCTATTCCACAAAAACACTGAGGCCCCTTGATCTGGTCTACTCCTCTTATTAGATAATTGGAAAAGTGAAGCACAAGACATATCAAGTGGTTCAAGTTCACAAAGCTAGTCTATGAAAAAGCTGGACCTTGAATCCATTTTGCCAAATAGCCAACCACCTGTTTTGTTTGGAGATTTTTTTTTTTTTACTTTACTATATAGCCTCAACTATCTTCTCAGCTTTACTCTAAAGCCAAACATCTTAACTGTTATCTTAACACATATATGTATGGTTCTAACAAACATTTTACTGTTGTTGAATAATGTGACTGGAACATTCCATGTGCGACTGAATATTGCTTTCTGGCTATCTATCTTATAGTTTTAAGTTATTGGTATGGAAAAAGCCTGGGAAATGTAAATACTCTTCAGTTATTAAGCATTTTAACTTACGTTTTAAATTGTAATGTAAAAATAAGTTGGATGTCCAACAATTAGTTGTTTGAACTTTTTAATAATTATTATTTTTATGGGGTATCTTATATTTGCCAACCAATGTTCTAAGAACAAAAATACATGCTCTGGGCCAGATCCCAACAGAACATGAACTTGAATGGAGGTCTAACTCCAGCCCTTTCCATTTGCTGCAGTAATACTTAACTTGTTTACTTACCAGGAAGAACATTGTCTACTTTCTATGTGAAGAAGGATTTTAAAATGCAATCAAATATATTCATTTCTCTCTTCCCTTTGTGCCTCAAAATACTGAATTCATAGCTCACCTCTAAACAAACTTTTTCCAAGATTTCTGGTTCAGATTATGTTAGATGGTCTCACAATTTGAAAGAGATGTCTTTTTAAAAAATACTATTGTCACTTTTATCCTAAAGTACATGATATTTGTGTCTAATTTTGACTCCAAGCAAAGCAATTTGTTCCTAAGTAATGCTGCCAGTTATGTAAACTGTTAACTAGACATCAGAGGATCTGTGTATTCAGCAATAGTACCTTTGTGGAAGAGAAAGTAACCTTCCATCTCTTTTTGCACCAATACTGGTACAGTAAATATATTAAAATTGGCTGGTGTTGGTCTCTATTTCAAATAAAGTTTGTTATACAGAAATGACTAGGTGGACATTATAAACAGCAATCATATCTTTCTGATTCTCTATTATAGTATGCAACTAAATAATATCATTGATTAGGTAATCCTCTGAGAGCAACACCAAAAGTTTTTTTAAAGTTTGCATATTTAAAATATTAATGGAAACTTTAATATCCTTATGGGAAAAATAACTCAGAAATGTAAATTTTAGTCACTGAGGAAGACCTTTCAGTGAGCACGCAGCTCTTAACTCCAAACGGAATGTGATACTTAATGCATTAGTATATATCCGCTTAGGCAACATTAGAATAGATAAAAATAATCACAGGAGAATCTTAATAATGAAAAATAATGTCTTAATAGCTTAAATTTCTGAAATCCACCCCTCCTGTCTATGTCAGAAATGTTCTACCTGCTTTTGGCTCACAGTTTAGGGTTACATATATGGAGAGTTCTGAGTTGTTCAGAATCTACCAGGAGTCATGAATTGATTTTGTCTTCACTTCTATCTTACCAACTGTGTAAAATGATTTTTTTCATCATATTTTAAGAACTTTATGGTTTCTTTGATAATAATTCAATAGCATTCCTCTTGTTAAACCACCTTGATTCAATTTTAATATTTTAATGCAAAACAAGATTTTTATCTCTTAATGAATTAATCATTTTTATCTCATGATTAATAGCATAATCAATGCTATTTATACAATGGCTGAGATTAAATGTCCACAGTATGTTTATAGTCAGAGAGCATTTTGAGAAGAGAGTAAAGCAGGAAATGATACTAACTCATAGCAGTAGTAATGGCTAACAGAAGTTCATACTGTGTACCAGGCAGTACACTTCATGTTTTTAATGTTTAATTAATGCAATCTGTTTAAGAATATTATGAAGTACATGCCTCATTGTATCCATTTTGGAGATGGAGAAACTC
The DNA here is from genome assembly GCF_949774975.1 of Lagenorhynchus albirostris. Classification (NCBI taxonomy): domain Eukaryota; kingdom Metazoa; phylum Chordata; class Mammalia; order Artiodactyla; family Delphinidae; genus Lagenorhynchus; species Lagenorhynchus albirostris. The sequence goes on along the minus strand of NC_083106.1, from coordinate 38,735,607 downwards.
AAATACAGAGAGGTTAAAGAACTGGCCCAAGTGGTAGAGAGACAATTAGAACCCAGGCAGTTGAAAACCAAAGACTGTTCTCTTAACTACCATGCTCTACTGCCTCTGGGGTCTTTGGAAAGAACATGAAACACAGATTCTTCTAAAATAGGAGAGAAGAAACTAATGGGTGATATCATAAGTGTGTACAGAAGTGGAGGGGAGAGAAGTTAAGTACTCACTTGATAACTTGCATTTTTCTCTGTAAAGTATAAGGCAATATCATCTGTGGATGATTAGGTATTTGGATGTAGGGCAGAAAGTTTAAGGACCATAGTACACTCTTAGAGACACCAAACCAGGCAGCTTAAGTACAATTTGTGACCATTAATTAGCAAGCTATTCCCCAAATCACCTTCCCTACATTACCTTAAATCCTTACAGAAAACTTTACAAGGTAAGAATTAAATGGAAACTGAGGATCAAAGAGGTTAATAGTTTGTTCAAGATCGCTCAGATAGTAAGTGCTGAAGTTGGGTTATGAATCAAGGTCTGTCACCAATGTCCAGGCTCTTCCACTCTGCCACACTGCCTCAGAAAATAATGGAAAAGGGGACCACTGAAGGCAAGTAGAAGTAATATTGAGAAGTATTGAGGGCACAGCTTAGAATGAAAGTCATAAACTGTTGTATAACATCAATATGCATATGTAAGCAATGTTCCACACCAACTCGGGTAGTTTTTGAACCCAAATTAGAAACAGATGTAACTGCTTTCAATTGTGGCAGGAAAATAACTGGTTAGGTGAGGATAGTGAAAGCACAAGGAGTAGAAGAAAAAAGTAGAGCCAGGAAAGAGCTGTTTAATTGAGAAAAAGTGGAGATGTTGTGGCCATGAGGACAAATGTCAGGTTGAGAAGAAACAACAGGAGACAAATGGAAGCAGAACAGTTATTGAAGAGAGAGTGAGATCTCTGAATCTAAGATATTTGCAAATGGAGGAGTTCAGTAAGGTTTGACTGGAAGCAGAGATTTGCAAATTCTTAAGCAACCATTTAATGATTTTCACACTTTTGTGCATACCTAGAGACTGTGGCTCTCTTGCTTACTTTAGTTAATTCTAGTGCCACTCCTAAGACTTCATGAAAGATTATTTCAGTTTTTATAAGTTAATATCTGTCTTAGTACTCCACTCAAGTTAAGAGCCTTATAGAATGATCGTTTGCTCTCCTTGAGTACTGATGTTTCAAACTATGAAATTTTTTAAAATTCCAACTTTTTGATGTTTTAGAACTTTATTAAAAGTGGGCAGTTCTTCATCTGCATTTGAAATTCTATCAAATATACTGAGTTTCCATTCAGTGGCTACGAAGTGCAAAGTGAAGGCAGTCAATCACCCTATTTGGTTGGATCAACCATCATCACTGGACTTGGACAGTGTAGACCACAAACACTAAGTTTCTACTGCTAGAACTTGGCTGACAACACAGCTTCTGGTAAAAAATAATAATTCAAGATTACAAGTATCATATTACAAATAATCATTTTTAACCCCATAATCCAAGTTGTTGCATCCAAGCAACTTCTTTGAGAACATCGTTCTAATACCTATCTCAATTTACCAACAAATTAATGTGCAAAATTTATTCTAGTTAACTGTACCTGCCAATGAAATAGAGACACAGGTGTAGAGAACCAACGTATGGACACCAAGGGGGGAAAGCAGGGGGTGGGGAGGTGTGATGAACTGGGAGATTGGGATTGACATATATACACTAATATGTATAAAATAGATAACTAATAAGAACCTGCCATATAGCACAGGGAACTCCACTTCGCTGTACAGTAAAAACGAACACAACATTGTAAAACAACTATACCCCAATTGAAACAGAAAAAAAAACCTGTAACTGACAAGACCTAAACAGTTACTCACTTGAAAATTCGGTCCTGACCACTTAAGGTCTCTGAAGCAATAGAAGATCTTGACATTACTGCTTGACTGACCTCCTGATCAGTTTATAGAGAACAACCTGTCTTGATTTGACTCAAAAAACATAAGTACAGGGGCATAGCAGTTCCTTGTGGGCTTAAACTAAAACAAATCACTAGCAGGATTTTCCATTGAGTGTGTATTTTTAAATGATTGTCTAAAATGATGTATCTATTCCAGCAAATGGTGTGTCATATAAGGAAATTTCATTAATGATTATCAGAAATGCACTCCCGTACAATGAGACAATGGTTCTATACCCTAGCTCCACTGTAAGAGGCAAACTTTTATACTGAAAAATATTTTAAGAGCTGTAGTTTTTCCTCATCTCCTTTCCTCTACAAGCATAATAAGCAGTAAAACTTGGTGAAGGCTAAAATAGGTGTCCCAGGCTTTACGTTCCATATCCCTGAGTATACCAGATAATCTTCTAACACTGATTTTGTAATGTTCTGCCTTGCCTGGTTTTTAAATATTATGAAGAAATATGTTACTACTACTCTTCTTGGAAGATTAATTCTCCTTCAATCCTTAATGGTACATTCAATCCTTAAAACATCCATGTAAATTCTTTCTCACAGTGAAAATTTTACTTGTTGAACTTTTTTCTATTACAATGTAATAGAACTTTATATCTTGAAATAAAAATATATACCCTCCACAACAGGGTAACTACTTAACCTGGTAATATCTTACATACATGAGTAATGAGATGACTTCAGCTATTCAAAAAGCAATGGTAATTCATTACCACACCCTCCTTAACAACAGAAAAGATGAAGCAAAAATAATCCTTAAAAGTAAAATCACAGGTTTAAAAAATGGCAACTGTTTTTGGTGCTGTAACATGGAGGGAAATGTGACCTACTTAGAAACTCTTTTAAAAAAACAGATTCTCAAGAATTTTATAAGCTATCATTTTCTGATACTTTTCAATATTTTTGCCTTTGTTCTTATTTTTCATTCATTTTCCACTATTTGGTACCAGACGCAACAAACACACTTCTTCTGTGACCTAGAATTGACCCAGTACATTGTACAAGTACAAATCTTGAAGTTGATATATTTTATATCAGAACAAAATCCAGAAATACATAGAGGGGTGTGTGTGTGCATGTATGTGTGTGCGTATGTGACCTTCTTATTTTATCTAAAACTTAGGAAAATTATAGATGTTGTATTTCAAAGGCAGAGTGCTTATAATAAATTTGATAAGGTATAATATCTTTTAAATTGACCCTGCAGTACTGTATGATATCACTTATATGTAGAATCTAAAAAATACAACACACTAGTGAATATAACAAAAAAGAAGCAGACACACAGATACAGAGAATAAACTAGTGGTTACCAGTGGGGAGAGGGAAGGGGGAGGGGCAATATGGGGGGTAAGGGACTAAGAGGTACAAACTATTAGATATAAAGAAAGCTACAAGGATATATTGTACAACATGGGGAATACAGCCAATATTTTATAATAACTAATAAACAGAGTATAACCTTTAAAAATTGTGAATCACTATATTGTACACCTGTGACATATAATATTGCACAGCCACTACACTCCAATAAAAAATTTAATTACATAAAAAATTGATCCTGTAAGACAAAATCTAATTTATATATGAGAGCATCAAGTGATGAATAAGCATGAGCACTATTACACTATAATACTGCTTTTATGCTTATATAAAATAAATGAAACTACCTTTATTATGAAACTATTTTGACAATATCAACTGCTATGAAAATAGAGGGGAATTTTTTTCACTAGAGTGCTTTATTTGCTATAAAAACCTGCTGTGCTATAACTCAACAAAGCAGGATGTTAATCAAAAAGAAGCATTTTTCAAACGAGACTTTCTGGCCCTAAGATCAATGAGAAACAAGGCAGAGGCATGAGATACAACAGAAGCTACTATGAGTTAAGAGTAAGACTTATCATTGATTATTCCTTCATTCAACAAGCATATGTTTTTCACTCGCATCACAGTCCAAATGGGTTTTGCCAAATGCAACTGGCCTTTCCTGGTGATTTGATATCTGGCTTCTCCATCTTGTGTTGCTGAGACCTTCCAGGGCTTCCTCAGTGTCCTCTACATTCAGGCAGCCAATGAGTAAAGAGCAAAGCTGAAGGACAACATCCAAGAGACTTTATGACTAGGTCTAGCAAGAGTAGACATCACTTCCACCACATTCATCTGGCCAGAAGCAGATGGCCTGAACCAACTGCGACAGGGATCAGGAAATCTTGCCTTCAGGATGCCCATGAAGAGGAAATGGGGTTGGTGAGCATTAAGATTTGAATTGTGTCCCCCAAAAAGTATTTGTTAGTGTTCTAACATATATAACCCCCAGTATCTTAGAATGTGATAGGATTTGGAAATTAGATCTCTACACAGGTAATCAAGTTCAAATGACGTCATTAGCATGAGCCCTAATCCAATCTGACTGGTGTCCTTATAGAAAGGGCAAAATTTGAACACAGAGACAGACGTACGTGGACAAAGGAGAACATCACAGGAAGAGACACAGAGAAAAGACAGCTATCTACAAGCCAAGAAATGCCAGAGGCAATTAGAAGCCAGGAGAGATCTGGAACAGATCCTTCCCTAGCACCTTAAGAGGGAACACAGCCCTGCTGAAACTTGATTTTAGGCTTTCTGCCTGCAGAACTATGAGACAATACATTTCTATTGTTCTAAGCTACCCAGTTTGTGGCTCTTTGTTACAGCAGCCCTATCAAACTAATACAATGAGCATCTTGGTGGTCTCTGTCACCCTTTCACCTCTGATAAATAGACGCTAGGTTATTTAGAAAAACCTTTCCATAGAAAACAACCAACTAAAAATTCTGGGTAAAATATTTGTAAACTTATGAAAAAGCATCAAAGTTCTGACAACGTAAGAAACCGCTAGGCCAGGACAGGTTGGTGGCCAAGATGGTGGAAAAGGAAGACCATAAGCTCACCTCATTCCACAGGCACACCAAAATTATAGCTATTTACAGAGCAAATATTGATAAGAAAAGCCTGAAGACTAGCAGAAAAATATCTTCTACAAGTAAAAATAGAAATTAGAAACCACGAGGCAGGTAGGAGGGGCAGAGATGCGGTATAGTCAAGAACCATACCCAGGGGTTGGTGACCCACAAGGGGAGGATAATTACAATTGCGGAGGTTCTACCAGAGGAGTGAGGGCTCTGAGCCCCACATTATTCTCCCCAGCCTGAGAGTACTGCACCAAGAAGACCAGCCCCCAGGGATTTCCTGGTGGCGCAGCGTTTGAGAGTCCGCCTGCCGATGCAGGGAACACGGGCTCGTGCCCCGGTTCTGGGAGGACCCACATGCCGCGGAGCGGCTGGGGCCGTGAGCCATGGCCGCTGAGCCTGCGCGTCCGGAGCCTGTGCTCTGCAACGGGAGGGGCCACAACAGTGAGAGGCCCGCGTACCACACACACACAAAAAAAAGACGACCAGCCCCCAGAACGTTTGCTTTGAAGGCCAGCGGTGCAATCTTTCAGGGGACGGGACGCAGAGAGCTATAGGAAATAGACTCCACCCTTACTGGGTGCACACAAAATCTCACATGCTCTGGGACCCAGGTCAGAAGCGGTAATTTGAAAGGAACCTGGGGGCTTCCCTGGTGGCGCAGTGGTTGAGGGTCCGCCTGCCAATGCACGGGACACGGGTTCGTGCCCCGGTCCGGGAAGATCCCACATGCCGTGGAGCGGCTGGGCCCGTGAGCCATGGCCGCTGAGCCTGCGTGTCCGGAGCCTGTGCTCCGCAACGGGAGAGACCACAACAGTGAAAGGCCCGCGTACCGCAAAAGAATAAATAAATAAATAAAAAGAAAGGAACCTGGGTCAGACCCACCTGCTGGTCTAGGAGAGTCTCCTGGATAGGCTGGAGGCAATTGGAGCTCACCCTGGGGCTACAGACGCTGACAGTAGCCATTTTGGGGAGCTCGTTGTACCACAAGCGCACTGGTGCTGGCCAGTGCCATTTTGGAGTCCTTCCTCGAAACAGAAACCTGGCCCCGCCCACCAGCCTATAGGCGCCAGAACTGGGATACTTCAGGCCATGTCACTCACCCGACAGGCCACCTGCATTAGTAACCCCTGACCTCCCAGCCACCTGAGAACACGGCCACCACACGAGAGGGCCGGGGACCAGCCCCTCCCACCAGTGCTCCAGCAGTAGCCCCAGGACACCCGGAACCTTCAGGTAGCCGCCAGGATTTGCAGGGAATTACAGCCAGAGACCTTGGGACCCTGCTCCACCCACCAGGGGGCCGGCACTAGGCCCTGGACCAGCCTCACCCACCAGCGGACCAGCACCAGCTCAGGACCCCCGGGGCCTGGCTCTGCCCACCACAAGGCTGGCACTCTCCTCAGGTTCCCGCCTTATTCACCAGTGTGTGGACACCAGCCCAAGGATACCCTGGGCCCCAGCCCCAACTTACCAATAAGCAGGACCACAGCAGCTCTGTGGCCTGCCAGAGCTCGGCCCTGGAGTCTCTGACTACAGGGCCCTCAGGGTCCTGAGTCTGTGCACTGGCATGTGGGGCTGGGTCCTGGGCCCTCTGGTGGGCGGAGCCATGCCCAGGGGTGCCTGTGGGTTCTGAGGGTCTTAAGGCAGCCCATCTGCTGGTGGATGGGGCTGCGTCTCTGCCCAGTTAGTTGCCTGACAAGCATCCCAGTACTAGCACCGCCAGGCTGTTGGCTGGGGTGAGGCTGTGTCCCTGTGCTAATAGGCAGGAAACTCTCCAGATCAGCTAGGTCTGACCGAGTCTCCTTTCAAATTACTGTTTCGGACCTGGGTCTTAGAACGTCTAAGGTTTTGTGTGCCCCATTTAAGAGAGGAATCTCGATTTCCCCCAGCCCTCTGGGACTCCAGAAAGTAAGCGCTGCTGGCCTTTGCAGCCAAACGTTCTGGGGGCTCATCTTCTTGGTGCAGCAACCCCGGGCCGGGGCACCCGATGTGGGACTCAGACCCCTCACACCTCTGGGAGAACCTCTGTAATTTTAATTATTCTCCTGTTTATGGGTCACCCACCTGTGGTTATGGAACTTAACTATATCAAAACTCTGCCACACCTACCCATGTCCCTGTGGTTCCTTCTTTATATCTTCATTTTACATCCATAGTTTTTCGGTAAATAGTTGTAAATTTGCTGTGACCATGCGAAGAGGTGAGCTTATGGTCTTTCATCCAGTTCAAAATAGGGTTTTAAGTTTTTTCGGGTACACATAGCATCACAGGCAAAATTTTGCCTTTAGTACAGAAAAATAACTGTAGACATTCATTCTCAATTTTATTTTCTCATTAAATAAGTCAAGTTTTGAATGTTAACTATTATCTAGTTTCTCTGAAATATTTTAGGAAATACAAAGATGCATAAGTAGGGTTCCTGCCTTCGGAGACCTAACCAAACAGTTGAGGAGACTAAAAGATATGAAACAGAGAATAATAAAAGATAAAATAACAAAGTAGTAAATTAAGTTCAGTTAGTAGGATTTCAGTGAATGCCATATAAAATCTTTCCATTGATTTTACTAGGTAAATATATTTTATTAAGTATATTTTCTCCTATGAGATGAATATGTCTGAACCTTCAATCTATATGATGATGGAGGTTGCCTTTCAATCCTTGTTTGCCTAGATTCTGTAGTCAGTATTATATTTCTCCATCAGTGTATAAATATCATTGAATGACCTCAGGCCTGTTGAATTTTTATTGCCCTCTTCCAGATCAGATTAAAAGGAAAAAAAATTCAAATAAATATTTTATCACTGTAAGCACTCTATTTAGTGTAATAAATTACATTCTGCATCTTGCTAACAAAACTCTATTTTCTGAAGTTTCTTTAAACTCAACTCTTGTATCCTCAAGCCATTTGAGAAAAGATGCAGGATTTAAACAAACATGAATAAAAAATAAGCTCATTTCAAGTAGAGAATCTATAGAGTAATAAATTTTAAAATTTTTTTAAATTTACAAGTGAGAGATGAAAGAATTAAATTCTCCAGTTTTCAAAGGAATGTAAGACCACGTAATAAGAATAAGATGGAGCTCTAATATCTGGGCAGGTGTTGAATACAACCCCAGATAGGAAAGCTGTTTGATATGGTACAGGTGATTGTGAAAATGCTTTCACACACATACGCACACACGCACACACGCACCCACTTATTTTCTGTGAATTACTGAAACTGATTCATTACAAACAACATCGATAGCTATGCATAACTACTCTGAAAAGTTTAAAACCACTGAAAAAGAGAAAGAGAATTAGCTGTCTGATCCCAAAAGCATTCATCTTCTGCTCCACTGCAAATACCATACTTTGACAAGTCTGTGTGCTCTGTGGGCTAAAACACATGAAAGATTTTGAAAATGTAAATAATTAAAGAAACCCAAAATGTATTCTTATTAAATTATTTAAGGGTAAACATTCCAAGAGATCCAATTTCTCTCATATTACAAGTGTCTTTATAGAAACAGAAGATACATGCAGGCCATATTTGGGGATTGAGGGAACCTCAAATTCTTTAAAAACCACTTTGAAACTTCAAATCAAACACAATCAGCCAAGCTAGAATCCAGGCACATCTCTAAAAGAGCAACCATTGTCAAATTCTCTCAGATGGTTCTTGGAAATCACGTCAAAGGAAACTAAAACAAAGAAAAATTCAAAAGATGATTAAAATTAAGATCCAGCTGTTGAGCTGATCTTTTCCAAGTGGCAAAAACATTAAAAAAAAAAAAAAACTGAATGGGAACACCCTAATCATTAGGATATTTTAATTCACTCTGAAAAAAAAATCTTGCCCATCAATAATGTATTAGGAGTCTAAGGGTATGATTTAAGGATACTAGAAACTGGTGAGAGAGAAAGAAAGCTGATGATGTTATAAAAAATTGGTTACATAAGCCAGTGGACATGAATCTCTTTAATGTAATTGAAATAGAGCAGAAAGGGATTAGCAGGCCAAACCGAAACCCACTAAAAAGACATCTGTAATTGTCTTTTAAAATCTGTTACTGGCAAGAAAAAGAAAAACCACTTCTACTTCCTGGCCACTAAAGCATAGAAAGCTGCATCGGAAATAAGTGAAAAAAGACAGAATCTTGAAAATAGTTCCTATCTTAATTATCCCTAAGTATCCTCTGTTATTATAGAAAAAAGTGAAATCATTAGTGTTTAACCAACATATATAAACACCCACTAACATTAAAAATTATCCCACTAATTGAGCTAACTCCCAATCTAGGTATGGAAAATTGCATTACTTTTTCATTTTACAAAGAGAAATTCAAGGATCAAGGTTCAAACTCCAATAATTTAAGCAAATTTCATAAGGAACTGAAACATTTGTGTAAAATAAGGTAGGGTCTAAAGAACAATGAAAGATTTGCATCATTTCAGTTGCTTAAAAATATTAAAATATATTTTTGGCAGGCTGTTTTGTTCCTTATTTAGTTTTAAAAGTTCTACAGATAATTTTGAAACTATCCCATCACTTGAAACATAAGAGTTTACTCTTGGTATTTAAATTGTTTTACTACAAAATGTAAGACAGGGCATAGTTTCAACAGTTTAAAATATAAGACTGGAAAAGCTTACCAGTGATGTTGATAACTAAGATGTTACACTTTATTAACTAAGGGCAATATTGCCAATTATAAAATGTTTATTTGGTACCTGAGTAAGACAAGTCTGAAAAACCATACCTTTTAACTTCCCAAACCTTAGCATTCTAGTAAGGAAGACAGAATTGTATCTAAAGCATGAATCAACAGCCTTAACTGGCCCTCGCCCCTGGCCTGCCAAGGTGTTTTTCTAGTCAGATAATTATTCACGACCATTTTTAATTTCCTCTATTCTAATCAAATCTCAAATTTTCTCCATAACCTGTCCCAGGTTTCCCATTTAATTATCAACAAATGACTGTGTCTCCTGCCTAGCAAAGAAGTACAAGCCCTGAGACACGGACTGCAACTCCCCACAAGGAATCTGTAAACCTGCTTCAATCCGTGCCCATCCTCTCCTCCTGGCCTATGGACAAAATAAGGAAAGGAAAGGGGCCTCACCTCTTATCAAGACCAATAATACCTAACCTGTATGCTAAAAGCCCCTTCTCTGCTGCTTTACCAAGAACTCTTAACTTTTTGTATTCTCCACTTGCCCCATTTTTCTATCAGTATTATAAACAGTCTTAAATGTTTCTCATCTTCACAACCTTCCCTCAAGTCCCCTTTAGCTACTGTCCTATTTCCCTTCACAGCAAAATTTCCCAAGAGTGTGGCTTTATATTCATAACTTCCCTTTCCTTGCTTCTTTCTTACCTTTCTGCAGTCTGAGTTCTATTCCCAAATATTCCCTCATATCAAACATCCACTAGAGTAATCAGTCTACTCCATATTGCTAAATACAGTAGCTACTTTTCCGTTTTCATTCTGTTTGAGTTTTCAGCAGTAAAAGCCAAAACAGTTCACCACTCCTCTTGGAAACAATTTTCCTTTAGCTTTTACGATACTGTATGCTCTTAGTTTTCCTCCCACCTCCCTGCACTCTGCTTTTAGGACTCTCCGTCGACAACTCATTCTTTTTTGCCCAGGCTTTCAAAGACGGAGTTAAGACAAGGTCTTAGCCCTCTTTTTCTGTAAATCCACGGAGGGGATTACTTTGTCTTTATAATAACACATTTCTAATAATAAATGGGATAATGGAATTAATGTTTTACAGGTGAAAAAAATTGAGGCTCGGGAGGCCTCCAAGATGGCGGAGGAGTGAGACGTGGAGATCGCCTTCCTCCCCACAAATACATCAGAAATACATCTACATGTGAAGCAACTCCTACAGAACACCTACTGAACGCTGGCAGAAGACCTCAGACCTCCCAAAAGGCAAGAAACCCCCCACGTACCTGGGTAGGGCAAAAGAAAAAACAGAGACAAAGAATAGGGACAGGACCTGCACCAGTGGGAGGGAGCCGTGAAGGAGGAAAAGTTTCCACACCCTAGGAAGCCCCTTCCCGGGGGGAGATGGGGGGAGGCGGGGAAGCTTCAGTGACACGGAGGAGAGCGCAGCCACAGGGGTGGGGAGGGCAAAGCGGAGAGATTCCCGCACAGAGGATCGGTGCCGACCAGCACTCACCAGTTTGAGAGGCTTGTCTGCTCACCCGCCGGGGCGGGCGGGGGCTGGGAGCTGAGGCTCGGGCTTCGGAGGTTGGATCCCAGGGAGAGGACTGGCGTTGGCTGCGTGAACACAGCCAGAAGGGGGCTAGTGCGCCACAGCTAGCCGGCAGAGGGTCCTGGAAAAGGCCTGAAGCTGCCAAAGAGGCAAGAGACCATTGCTTCCGGGTGCGCGCGAGGAGATGGGATTAACAGGGCCGCTTAAAGGAGCTCCACAGGCTGGCGCGAGCCGCCGCTAAAAGCGCGGACCCCAGAGACAGGCATGAGATGCTAAGGCTGCTGCTGCCGCCACCAAGAAGCCTGTGTGCAAGCACAGGTCACTCTCCACACCTCCCCTCCCGGGAGCCTGTGCAGCTCGCCACTACCAGGGTCCCGTGAACCAGGGACAACTTACCTGGGAGAACACACGGCTCGCCTCAGGCTGGTGCAACGTCATGCAGGCCTCTACTGCCGCAGGCTCGCCCCACATCCCTACCCCTCCCTCCCCGCGGCCTGAGTGAGCCGGAGCCGCCGAATCAGCTGCTACTGTAACCCCGTACAGTCTGGGCGGGAACAGACGCCCTCAGGCAACCTACACGCAGAGGCGGGGCCAAATCCAAAGCTGAACCCCGGCAGCTGTGCAAACAAAGAAGAGAAAGGGAAATCTCAACAGCAGCCTCAGGAGCAGCGGATTAAATCTCCACAATCAGCTTGATGTACGCCGCATCTGTGGAATACCCAAACAAACAATGAATCATCCCAAAATTGGGGCAGTGGATTTTGAAAGCAATGATATATTTTTTTTTCCCGTTTTCTCTTTTTGTGAGTATGTGTGATCTCACAAATACTGTGTGATCTTTTCTGTATAGCTTTGCTTTTACCATTTGTCCTAGGTTCGGTCTGTCCGATTTTTTTTTTTAAGTATAGTTTTTAGCACTTCTTATCATTGGTGGATTTGTATTTTGGTTGGGATGCTCTCTTTCCTTTCTTTTCTTTTTATTACTTTTTAACTTTTTATTTTTAATATTTATTTTTTATTTTAATAACTTTATTATATTTTACTTTTCTTTCTTTCTTTCTTTTTTCTGCCTTTCCTTCTGAGCCGTGTATCTGACAGGGTCTTGGTGCTCCAGATGGGTGTCAGGCCTGTGCCTCTGAGGTGGGAGAGCCGAGTTCAGGACATTGGTCCACCAGAGACCTCCCGGCTCCACATAATATTAAATGGCAAAAGCTCTCCCAGAGATCTCCATCTCAACGCTAAGACCCAGCTCCACTCAACTAGCAGCAAACTACAGTGTTGGACACTCTACCAAACAACTAGCAAGACAGGAACACAACCCCACCCATTATCAGAGAGGCTGCCTAAAATCATAATAAGGTCACAGACACCACAAAACACACCACCGAAGGCAAACACAGGCATAGCCTCATTGTACATAACACAGGCACCAGTCCCCTCCACCAGGAAGCCTATACAACCCCCTGAACCAAGCTTACCCACTGGGGGCAGACATCAAAAACAACGGGAACTATGAACCTACAGCCTGCAAAAAGGAGATCCCAAACACAGTAAGTTAAACAAAATGAGAAGACAGAGAAACACACAGCAGATGAAGGAGCAAGGTAAAAACCCACCAGACCTAACAAATGAAGAGGAAATAGGCAGTCGACCTGAAAAATAATTCAGAGTAATGATAGTAAAGATGATCCAAAATCTTGGAAATAGAACGGAGAAAATACAAGAAACGTTTAACAAGGACCTAGAAGAACTAAAGAGCAAATAAACAATGATGAACCACACAATAAATGAAATTAAAAATTCTCTAGAAGGAATCAATAGCAGAATAACTGAAGCAGAAGAACAGATAAGTGACCTGGAAGATAAAACAGTGGAAAAACTACCACAGAGCAGAATAAAGAAAAAAGAATGAAGAGAATTGAGAACAGTCTCAGAGACCTCTGGGACAACATTAAATGCACCAACATTTGAATTATAGGGGTCCCAGAAGAAGAAAAGAAAAAGAAAGGTACTGAGAAAACATTTGAAGAGATTATAGTTGAAAATTACCCCAACATGAGAAAGGAAATAGTTAATGAACTCCAGGAAGCACAGAGAATCATATACAGGATAAATCCAAGCAGAAACATGTCAAGACACATGTTAATCAAACTATCAAAAATTAAATACAAAGAACAAATATTAAAAGCAGCAAGGGAAAAATAACATACAAGGGAATCCCCATAAGGCTAACAGCTGATCTTTCAGCAGAAACTCTGCAAGAAAGAAGGGAGTAGCGGGAAATATTTAAAGTGATGAAAGGGAAAAACCTACAACCAAGATTACTCTATCCAACAAGGATCTCATTCAGATTTGATGGAGAAATTAAAACCTTTACAGACAAGCAAAAGCTAAGAGAATTCAGTACCACCAAACCACCTTTACAGCAAATGCTAAAGGAACTTTTCTAGGCAGGAAACACAAGACAAGGAAAAGATCTACAATAACAAAGCCCAAACAATTAAGTAATAGGAACATACATATCAATAATTACCTTAAATCTAAATGGATTAAATGCTCCAACCAAAAGACATAGGCTGGCTGAATGGATACAAAAACAAGACCCATATATATGCTGTCTTCAAGAGACCCACATCAGACTTAGGGAAAAATACAGACTGAAAGTGAGGGGATGGAAAAAGGTATTCCATGCAAATGGAAATCAAAAGAAAGCTGGAGTAGCAATTCTCATATCAGAAAAAAATAGACTTTAAAATAAAGACAATTACTGAAGACAAAGAAGGACACTACATAATGATCAAGGGATCAATCCAACAAGAAGATATTAACAATTGTAAATATTTATGCACCCAACATAGGAGCACATCAATACATAAGGCAAATGCTAGTAGCCATAAAAGGGGAAATTGACAGTAACACAGTCATAGTAGGGGACTTTAACACCACACTTTCACCAATGGACAGATCATCCAAAATGTAAATAAATAAGGAAACAGAAGCTTTAAATGACACGTTAAACAAGATGGACTTAATTGATATTTATAGGAGATTCCATCCAAAAACAAGGCAATACATTTTCTTCTCAAGTGCTCATGGAACCTTCTCCAGGACAAATCATATCTTGTGTCACAAATCAAGCCTTGGTAAATTTAAGAAAATTAAAATGGTGTCAAGTATCTTTTGCAATGACCACACTATGAGACTAGATATCAATTACGGAAAAAAATCTATAGAAAGTACAAATACATGGAGGCTAAACAATACACTACTTAATAACCAAGAGATCACTGAAGAAATCAAAAACTACCTAGAAACAAACAACAATGAAAACACGATGACCCAGAACCTATGGGATGCAGCAAAAGCAGTTCTAAGAGGGAAGGTTATAGCAATACAATCCTACCTCAAGAAACAAGAAACATCTCAAATAAACAACCTAACCTTACACCTAAAGCAATAAAGGAAGGAAGAACAAAAAACCCCAAAGTTAGCAGAAGGAAAGAAATCATAAAAATCAGATCAGAAATAAATAAAAAAGAAATGAAGGAAACAATAGCAAAGATCAATAAAACTAAAAGCTGTTTCTTTGAGAAGATAACCAAAATTTATAAACCATTAGCCAGATTCATCAAGAAAAAAAGGGAGAAGACTCAGATCAATAGAATTAGAAATGAAAAAGGAAAAGTAACAACTGACACTGCAGAAATACAAAGCATCATGGGAGATTACTATAAGCAACTATATGCCAATAAAATGGACAACCTGAAATAAATGGACACATTCTTAGAAAAGCACAACCTTCTGAGACTGAACCAGGAAGAAATAGAAAATATGAACAGACCAATCACAAGTAATGAAATTGAAACTGTGATTAAAAATCTTCCAACAAACAAAAGCCCAGGACCAGATGGCTTCACAGGCAAATTCTATCAAAAACTTAGAGAAAAGCTAACACCTATCCTTCTCAAACCCTTTCCAAAATATAGCACAGGGAGGAACACTCCCAAACTCATTCTACAAGGCCACCATCACCCTGATACCAAAACCAGAAAAAGATGTCACAAAGAAAGAAAACTACGGGCCAATATCACTGATGAACATAGATGCAAAAATCCTCAAAAAAATACTAGCAAACAGAATCCAACAGCACATTAAAAGGATCATACACCATGATCAAGTGGCGTTTATCCCAGGAATGCAAGGATTTGTCGATATACACAAATCAATCAATGTGATATACCATATTAACAAACTGAAGGATAAAAACCATATGATCATCTCAGTAGAGGCAGACAAAGCTTTCAACAAAATTCAACACCCATTTATGATAAAAAACCCTCCAGAAAGTAGGCATTGAGGGAACTTACCTCAACATAATAAAGGCCATATATGACAAACCCACAGCCAAAATCATTCTCAATGGTGAAAAACTGAAACCATTTCCACTCTGATCAGGAACAAGACAAGGTTGCCCACTCTCACCATTATTATTCAACATAGTTTTGGAAGTTTTAGCCACAGCAGTCAGAAAAGAAAAAGAACTAAAAGGAATCCAAATTTGGAAAGAAGAAGTAAAGCTGTCACTGTCTGCAGTTGACATGATACTATACATAGAGAATTCTAAAGATGCTACCAGAAAACTACTAGAGCTAATCAAGGAATTTGGTAAAGTAGCAGGATACAAAATTAATGCACAGAAATCTCTTGCATCCCTATGCACTAATGATGAAAAATATGAAAGAGAAATTAAGGAAACACTCCCATTTACCACTGCAACAAAAGGAATAAAATACCTAGGAATAAACCTACCTAAGAAGACAAAAGACCTGTATGCAGAAAACTCTAAGACACTGATGAAAGAAATTAAAGATGATACAAGCAGATGGAGAGATATACCATGTTCTTGGATTGGAAGAATCAACATTGTGAAATGAATATACTACCCAAAGCACTCTACAGATTCAATGCAATCCCTCTCAAATTACCCCTGGTATTTTTCACAGAACTAGAACAAAAAATTTCACAGTTTGTATGGAAACACAGAAGACCCGGAATAGCCAAAACAATCTTGAGAAAGAAAATTGGAGCTGGAGGAATCAAGTTCCTGGACTTTAGACTATACTACAAAGCTACAGTAATCAAAATAGTATGGTACTGGCACAAAAACAGAAATATAGATCAATGGAACAGGATAGAAATCCCAAAGATTAACCCACACACATACAGTCACCTTATATTTGATAAAGGAGGCAAAAATATACAATGGAGAAAAGGCAGCCTCTTCAATAAATGGTGCTGGGAAAACTGGACAGCTACGTGTAAAAGAATGAAATTAGAACACTCCCTAACACCATACACAAAAATAAACTCATAATGGATTAAAGACCTAAATGTAAGGCCAGATACTGTCAAACTCTTAGAGGAAAACATAGGCAGAACACTCTATGACATCAATCACAGCAAGATCCTTTTTCACCCACCTCCTAAAGAAATGGAAATAAAACCAAAATAAACAAATGGGACCTAATGAAACTTAAAAGCTTTTGCACAGCAAAGGAGACCATAAACAACATGAGAAGACAACCCTCAGAACAGGAGAAAATTTTTGCAAATGAAGCAAGTGACAAAGGATTAATCTCCAAAATATACAAGCAGCCCATGCATCTCAATATCAAAAAACCAAACAACCCAATCAAAAAATGAACAGAAGTCCTAATAGACATTCCTCCAAAGAAGATATACAGATTGCCAACAAACACATGAAAGGATGCTCCACAGCACTAATCATTAGAGAAATGCAAATCAAAACTACAATGTGCATCACCTCACACCAGTCAGAATGGCCATCATCAAAAAATCTACAAACAATAAATGCTGGAGAGGGTGTGGATGAAAAGGAACCCTCCTGCACTGTTGATGAGAATGTAAATTGATACAACCACTATGGAGAACAGTGTGGAGGTTCCCTTAAAAACTAAGAATAGAACTACCATATGACCCAGCAAACCCACTACTGGGCATATACCCAGAGAAAACCATAATTCAAAAGAGTCATGTACCACAATGTTCATTGCAGGTCTATTTACAGTAGCCAGGACATGGAAGCCACCTAAGTGTCCATCCACAGATGAATGGATAGAGAAGATGTGGCACATATATACAATGGAATATTACTCAGCCATAAAAAGAAATGAAATTGAGTTATTTATAGTGAGGTCCATGGACCTAGAGACTGCCATACAGAGTGAAGTAATTCAGAAAGAGGAAAACAAATACCGTATGCTAACACGTATATATGGAATCTAAAAAAAAAGAAAAAAAATTATTCTGAAGAACCTAGGGGCAGGACAGGAATAAAGACACAGACGTAGAGAATGGACTTGAGGACATGGGGGGGAAGGGTAAGGTGGGACAAAGTGAGAGAGTAGCATTGACACATATACACTACCAAATGTAAAATAGATAGCTAGTGGGAGGCAGCTGCATCACACAGGGAGATCAGCTCGGTGATGTGTGACCACCTAGAGGGGTGGGATAGGGAGGGTGGGAGGGAGATGCAAGACAGAGGGTATATGTGGATATATGTATACATATAGCTGATTCACTTTGTTATACAACAGAAACTAATACAACAATATAAAGCAATTATATTCCAATAAGGATGTTAGAAAAACCAAAAGAGATACATACTACTATGTATAAGATAGAGAAGCAACAAGAATATATTGTACAGAACAGGGAAATATAACCATTGTTTCATAATAACTTTAAATGACTTTAGCTTTAAATATGTTTAAACCATAATAACTTTTATAATCTATAAAATATTGAATAGTGATTCAATATTGTGCACCTGAAACTAATATAATATTGTAAATCAACTATACTTCAATAAAAATATGAGCTGTTAGAAAAAAAGAAAGAAGAAAGAGAAGTGGACTTTAAAGTTTTAAAAGGTAAAGTAGCATAATAAATGTACTTTCAAGTTATTTAGAATATTTTTTCAGAAAAACTATATGCATGTTTACAATATATGGATATATATGAGAGAACAAAGAAAATATGGTAAAATATTAAAAATAGGTAAATTTGAATAGAAAGCTTCTAGGAGTTATTTGTACTATATTTGTAACTTTTCTATAGTTCTGAGATTATTTCAAAATAAAAATTTTTTAAACACTAGATAGGTAAATTAGAATCAAAAAGTTTTTCATTAAATAATACTTTCATATTTCCTTGATAAAATCAATATCAATTTTCAGAATACATTCACAAACATTTTTTAACTTGTTCTTATAACCATCTCACAAATAGAATATGAAAGATGATTGTTTCTGTAGTGTAGATAAAGCAGTGATAATCAGAGTGGTTAGTGCTCTTGCCTTGGGCCTCATAGCTGTGAGTGACAAAGTCAACAGTAGAACACGTGTATTTTGATCCATTGTCCAGTGTTTTCTCTACCACATTGTTCCTTAACATCTGACAAAATAAAGGAATTTTCCAAATCACCTCAAATGTATTAGTACATTAAAATTGGGGGTTAAGAAAATATGAAAAATGTATTCAGTCAATGCAAATATTTCTTTACTTCAGAGAGTTTCAAAGACCAATATATGCGTAAAGCTAGGTCAATCATATGTTTAAAAATGATAAATGAAACATGACTCAGAAAAGGGGCCTATGCCACCACCATGCAATATTCATAATTTTATTAATAGCCAGTCATGCATATCAGAATTGTGATTTTATTCACATTGTACTCAGATATGCAAATAAATTTATTGCCTCAATTACTAGAGGTAACATAATCTTTCTAAGCCCTCTTGGTAACAAGGAACCTTGCAATTGTTGATTAACAAAATCTCAGTCTCTTCTACATTAAACAGTCTCCTTCAACTCAAATACCTGGACTATTTGAAGTTTAGCTCTGTGTTTAGCCTAGTTTAAATGCATCTTTTGGATGGCTTAGAGTTTTAGGAAAATGATCAGTCTTTGAGAGTTTGGGCACCTCACCCTTCTCTGTTCAGAAGACATCTGACTGGGTGAGGGAATGTGTACCATCCCCACAGAGGGCTGGGGTGGGCACTGGTGCAGCAGAAAGAGACCTGGGACTCCTGCCTGGTCTCTGCTGGGGTGAGGCTCCTCTGGTCTGCTCTTGCGTGGGTGACTGATCTCGCTTTTGGGAGTTCTCCTTTGAAAGTGCGGCTCTCCCTAGTCTTTTTAGAGAAAGAAATTCACTCTCCTTGGTCTTCTTAGAGACCTTGTATATGTGTCCAGATGTTTCTACAAGCCCCTACCCCTCCCTGAGAATGGATTTTGAGGGTGAGAGGCTTCAAACTGGGCAAGGAACATGGCAAAAGAACACTGCCATCTGATCTTGCTAACCCTATTCCCTCCTCCCCCTCAATCCACTAAAAAAGTGAACTTTTCTTTTATTTCCCTATTCTTTTTTGCCAAAATTTCTCTCTCACGTCCCTTCTCAGATTACAGATTCATGATTCAATCCCAGGACCAAACACAGGGAAAAATACCCAATAATGGAATGGAGGCATAAAAAATCTAGTGTACCCATTACAGATATATAAGCATTTAAGTATGTCTCCCAAGTGGGTATGATTCCAGGACTGAGAAAGGCTGTGTTCTGACAGTATTATTCTCAAAAGACAGCTCTTCCATCCTGCTGGTATTTGAAGGAAAAGGAAAGGCATTATTTGCAGTGTTCTTATGAGTATTTGATATTTTAGCCACTAGGCCCCTCTCAGTAGTCAAAAGCATTTAAGTTCAGTCAAAGTTCACTGAAATCTAACTGAGCAAACAAACAAAAAGAGAGGCAGATCACTCCACCCCCACCATCACACCATTCTGGCACATAGAACATGATCATGTGTGATAAACACGTGCACGGGAGACATCTTGACTTCGTCATCCAGGATATAAAGTGATTAAACAGTAGCAAATTTCTTTGCTCCCGAGTTGGCTCTCCTGCACCCTGAAGATTCCATATATTCATTTATACAAACAAGTCCCATTTGGTATTTACTATCATACATTTTAAGCATGAACTATATACCATATTCACTAATTCCATAATTCATAATTAGAAACTGAAAGTTATTTGACCATATGCAGATACCCTTACAAACCGAAATTGAGTTAGAGAAAGGCCCATATGCCCAAAGCAGCATCATGCTGTTAT
The DNA here is from genome assembly GCF_949774975.1 of Lagenorhynchus albirostris. Classification (NCBI taxonomy): domain Eukaryota; kingdom Metazoa; phylum Chordata; class Mammalia; order Artiodactyla; family Delphinidae; genus Lagenorhynchus; species Lagenorhynchus albirostris. The sequence continues at coordinate 38,715,242 of NC_083106.1, read as the reverse complement.
CTTTTCACACCCTTAATTTCCATCTCTTCTAACATTCTCTTCCCTGCGCATAAACAAAATTGAGGCCAAAGAGTAATTATTATTTCACAGGTAATTTGTAAGACTTTTCAGAGTCAAAAAAGAAAGCAAAATATTAATTAAACTAATTATCATAAAGTCAAATCATGCAAATAGAACAAAGATTAGATAAACTATTGGAAACTTTGTTTGAAGCAAAGAAAGGAATTGCATAGTTGAAACACAGTGAGAAAGAGGAAAGAAAATTTCAGGTAGTTATGAGCTTATATCCTAACATAACCTTTGACTTACTGGACATAATATTGAGTCTTTATCCAATTAAATATCTGCAGCACAGAGGTTGAAAGAGAGCCTTAAACTTTAAATAGTAAAATATGTTTCTAAGAAGTTCTGGTCTGTTGGAAGGAGGAAAACAATTCTATGCTCACCCTTAACCATAAAAGGCAGTTGCACTTCGTGGTATGAATAGTTCTGAAAGGTGATTTAACTGCAGGATCAATTATCAACATCTCTAGGCTATTATTTTCTTTGCTGGATTTTTTTACTTTGGGAGCAGACTTTTAAAGTATTTCAAGGAAGTACTTATTCTTATATATCCTGGATAAAATTAAGGCAGTTACAGAATGCGAATTAATTGTCTTAGTTAGCTTAGGCTACCATAACAAAATACCATAGACTGAGTGGTTTAAACAACTGAAATTTGTTTTCTTACAGCTCTAGTTGCTGGAAAGTTCAAGATCAAGGTCCAGCAGGATTCAGTTTCTGGTAAGATCTGTCTTCCTAGCTTTCAGATGGCTGCCTTCCCATTGTGTTCTCACATGCAGGAGACACACACACACACACACACACACACACACACACACACAGATCTTCCTCTTCTTATAAGGCCACAGTCTTATCAGACTAGGGTCCCATCCTTATCAACTCATTTAACTTTAATTATCTCCAAAAAACTCTATTTCTTGGGACTTCCCTGGCGGTCTGGTGGTTAAGACATCACCTTCCAATGCAGGGGAAGCAGGTTCAATCTCTGGTTGGGGAGCTGAGATCCCACATGCCTCACAGCCAAAAAACCAAAACCTAAAAACAGAAGCAATATTGTAACAAATTCAATAAAGACTTTAAAAATGGTCCACATGAAAAAAAATCTTTAAAAAAAGACTCTACCTCGATAAGTAACATTAGTGGTTAGGACTTCAATGTATATATTTCAGAAGGATACAATTTAGTCAATAGCATAAATCAATCATTTCTTAGAAATGATCTTTAGAATTATACAATACTATTTTCTACTAATACCTCTTTATCCAAGTAAAAAATAAATTAATTAATGTCTTGATTGAAAATGATGAAGGCTGGAAATGTGCAGTTTTACTATTGACTCCAAGGTTGAGAAGCCAATGTTAGTAATTTTCTAAGCCTGAAGGATTTGTTCCTAAATATTTGGACCATGACCATTAGTTAACAGGTTGTTGCTAATATAATTTTGAGGTCTCCACATCTGAAAGTTGAATGTCAAAATATGTGTTTTCTTTTCCTCTGCTGTGTTTTTAATCCAAGGTTTAAATTTCTATGTCTTAACAGAAAACCTACCAAGTTTATCTTAACATTTTTTCTTAACAACGAGTCAGTTTTCCTCACCATGAAGTCCATTAGGTTTTTGGGGGTGCCAGCAATCATCAAAGTCACAGAGCCAAGGAATGAACTGGCAAAAAGCCTGTTATGAAATTTTTGGGTAAAATCCACTAATAAAAGAAGACCAATAAAAACAAACTCGTGTTCCTTTTTGTCCTTATTCTTACTTTGACTGTTACATTATCTTTTTGATCTTTACCTCTAGGACTGAACAATATCTGATTTGGCTTTCAGATTGATAAGCTGTTTTCTAAAATATCTGAAACAAAGAGCAGGTATTTTCCAGTTGTGCTTTGGTATCTATTTGCTGAGAGCAACAGGTGTCAGAAAGTAATGTTCCTTGTCTTTCTGTCCTCTGCATGCCAAACCCTGAACAGATTCATATAACAAACTGAAGTTCCCCATGAAGTTATTTCTATGGCATATTTGAAGATGAAGGTGAAACAGTTAAAAGCATGCTGTAAGATATATTTTATTTGTTAAGAACACGTTTTTGATTGAGGATCTGACTAAATAAGAGTTAAATTTTAAGCAATATTTATGAAAACATAATTTGTTGTTTTTAAATAGTTATCGATTGTCCATTAAAATGGAGACAAGTATGAAATGCTTTAATCAAATCCCACAATTATCATCCAAATGACACTCTATTTGTTTTAAACTAATTTTTAAAAGTCAGTACCTGAAAAAAATCAGAATATCATATTTAGTTTTTTATTTTCTTATAACCACACATCTTCTGAGGGTGTATGAACGAGCATTGTTACTGTCAAACAGAAAGAGAGAGAAGAGAAAAAGGGCTTAGATGATCAGCCCCATCTAATTGATGTGGTTGTCTCAGCCATCTGATAGAAGATGGCAAATAGGAATAGTTTAAAAAAAAAACAAAAACAAAAAAAGGAAGGACATGGAAGAAATTAGAAAGTCAAAACTATCTTCATGGAAAACAATCCAGTGTCAATCTATCGTTTCACCAATTTGTTATACATTATGGTCATCTCATGGTCCTGCCTCTTCCTTGGAGGTCCTGTCAAACCCCTTAAGTACATCATGGATTTATGGCAATTTGCAAAATGAAATTATGATTGTATCTGGCTCACCAATAAACAAAGGAAAGGGAAATGTAAAAACTAGATAGCAATATGTGATCTATTAAATTATAAATCCACATTTAATGAATTGGAACTGTAAAAAACATGTTTTGAATTGTGCAAAAAATATAGTAGTTCAAAGTATAATTATAAGTTTAATTCAATAAATCAATTGAAAGCAAATTAGGGAGGAATTAGATAATATGACAATTATATTTAGTATAAATTTTGAAAATTCAAGGGGGATTTCTATTTCTCTGTAATAGAATAACAAACAATAAGAAAACTACACAGATCAGGGGTTGGAAAACTTCTTTTGTGAAAGTTCAGATATACACATTTTAGGCTTTGCAAGCCACATATAGTCTCAGTCTCCTCTTTTTCAACTTCTTTTATCTCTTATCCTTCTTGTTTTTTCTTGCATCTTGTTTTTCTTTATTCGCAACCTTTTAAAAATTTAAAAACAATTCTTAGCTCACTGGTCATACAAAAACAGGCTGCAGGTTGGATGTGGCTCATGGTTGTGTTTGCCAACCTCAGATATAGATAAACCAAACAAGGCTAGTATCTTTATAGTTTTCTAATATACCATAATCTCACTACTCATTTTCTATTTTCATGCCTTTGAACTTGCTGTTTTTCTCACCCAGACTGCCCATCCCTCTTTCTTGCCTAATTCAAGTCACATATCATTTAATATAAAATTTACATTCTACTTTCTCCAAGAAACTTATCTGATCAACATGGTATAACTAATATTTTTGTTATGAATATAACCATAGAAATGTATGAAATGTCACATAGTTCATTATTTGCATTAACAATTCCAGGTACCAATAGCCAGTTTTCTTATGTACAACTCTATAATTTTATTGACCATATTTCAATATTGTAATTATTTTAAAGTTATGCTTAGTACTCTTTAAGTCTCAAATTTAGTGAACTATGTTTTATTGCTTTTCTGCTAAGATTAATTCTACTAAGTTAATGCATCTGTTCTGCTAACAGCCTGCTTTAAAACAACTATAGGGACTCAGGGAGGTTCTGCATCTGCTTAGGATTCAGAAAACCACAAGAGAATGTTGCTATTATCCTAACAACAAGAAAAAAAATCAAAATCTACATTTTCTTTACTCCATAGGAGAGCTGAAGTTGCAGGGCAAGCAAATGCTCTGAGTTCCAAAGAGTGACAAGCTCTGTGAGGAGAAACAGTACACACAAATTTTCACCTTTGGCAAGACATGAGAGGATGAGATGGTCACCGTAGAAGTGGGTAAGAATAAATCACACTAAACTTTAACAAATTCTTAAAGGCTGAGAATGGACTAGCATTTAAGTTTGGAAAAACTGAAATCCCTCGAAACAAGTATATTTTACACTCACTCACAAACATTTTTCATGAGCCAATTCCATGAAAATTGAAGGTCATGGTAGAAAACTGGAGAGAGCTTCCCTCAGGAACATCGGTATGCAGGTGTTCAGCTACACCTGGGGAACAGATACAAAACTTTGTATTTTCTCAGATCCTTCTCTTATAAAAAGTAAAAGCATTAAGTTGCTGGAATAGAGACAGGAAGTGCTACGTCCCTAGGATCCAGGCAAAAATCCTGTTTCTAGGGGAGGGATAGAGGCATAACCCATCTGCTTCTGGGAGTGATTAGGAAGTCCCCCTATCTTCAGGACATAAACACTTCCACTGTTTCTGGGGGATAAGTAGAAAGGGAAGAAGGAAAATCTTTCTGCTCATGAAAGAGGGCAGGTAAAACTCTTGGACCTGAGATCCTACACTGATACGAAGCAGATGTCTGCTACCAGTGGGGAAGAAGCAGGAAACACTCTCCCACCCAAGACATGTGCAATATACAAGGCAGGGTTTGGCTGGCATGAGTTAGAAAGTCTGGACTATGAAAACTCTACTCCCAAGGCCCAGGAGCAGAGATCCTACCTAAAAATTGGGCTAGACCAGGATAATATAGCATCCTCTTCCCCTAACATGAGTAGCAATCAACAGCAATCTGGGTTGAGGTAAGAACATTGAGAGATATCCTCTCTGTAGCATAGGCATGGAGGACTACTGAAAGGTGAATGTGGAACAAGAATACTGAGAAGAACCCTCCAGTACTCCAGGCATTACTCCTAGCACAGGATAACAACAGCCCACCACAATAGGAATTTAAAGCCTGTAATGAATAAAGGTTTAAATAGCAACAGCCAAATCCAAACCCAGCTCAAGTACTGATAAGATTTACTCAACCCTCCATATTAACAACCTGACAGAAGAGATGGGCTGATTTCTGAGAGGAAATAATTTTTACCTCAGTCTCAACTATTCTTCTATATATAATATCCAGCATTTAGACAAAAATTATGAGGCATGCAACAAAGCAAAGGAAAAATTATTGTCAAGAGATAAATCAGTCAATAAAATCATACTCAGAGTTGTTCCATATGTTGGCAGTATCAGACAGCAACTTTACAATAACTGCAATTAACATGTTAACAGATATTCCAGAAAAGATGAACTATATACAATGTAAGATAGGAATTTTCAGCAGTGTTATTGAAACTGTAAAACAAGAGTCAAATAGAAATGTCATAAATTTTAAAAGCACAGTATCAGAGATGAAGAATTCCTTTGACATGCTTATCAACATACTGGCTATAGGTATGGAAAAAAATCATTGAACTTGAAGATAGGTTAATAGAAATTATCCAAGCTAAAAACAGAAAGAAAAGAGAAAGCAGATAGAATACCCAAGAGAGGGAGGACAATATTAAATGCACTAATATACATGAAATTTGAGTCCCCAAAGAAGAAATTAAAAACTGTATAGAAGAAATATTTGAAGACAACCAACATTACAAAGAAGAATAAAGATAAAAATTTACAGCAGACTTCTCATCAAAGACTATACAAACCAAAAGATAATGAAATTACATTTTTTAAATATTGATAGAAAAAAGGCTCCTTAGAATTGTATACCCAGCAAAAAAAGAAATAAAATCTTTTAAAGATTAAGATAAAATTAAAAATATTTCTCAGACAAGAAAATAGGGGGAATTCATTGACAGCAGACCTGCACTACTTTGCTGTTAAAGGAAAGTGTTCATTCATCAGGAACATGAAACCAGATGGAAATTTGAATTTATACAAAGGAAGGCAAAGTGCCAGAAATAGTAAAAATGAAGGTAAATATAAAGATTTTTTCCTTATGCTTATTCACTTTAAAAAGATAGAAGACTGTCCAAACCGAAAATACCAATAATGTATTGTGGGATTTATATCATACGTAGAAGTGAAATATATGACAATGATAACACAAAAGATGAGATGGAGGAAATGGCATAAACTATATTCGAAGGTAAATTATAATAAGTTAAGATGCAATAGCAAACTCTAGATCAACCACTTAAAAAAAAAGAGGTAGGGCTAATAAGCCAATAAAGGAGAAAAAATAAAATCATAAAAAATAATCAGTCCAAAAGAGAGCCGTGAAAGAAAAACAAGAGGGACAAACTGATGGGACAATAGGAGTAGCAAGATGGTAGATACACACCAGTCCTATCATTAAAGTAATAATTATATTAAATGCAAATGGTTTAAACACTTCAATTAAGAGTCAGATATTGTCAAGTTGGATGAAAAAGAAATAGCCAAATGTATGTTCTCTACAAGAAACACTTATTTGGGTTCATTTAGCAGAGTGGATCTCACAATTTGATGTATATCAGAAGAGCTGAGGAACTTGTTATATTAAACAGTGACTGTGACTGGCTTATTTTGCTCATTAATGTCCTCCAGGTTCATCCATGTTGTCACAAATGACAGTTTCCTTCTTTTGGGGGGCTGAATAGTATTCCACTTTCTTTGCCATTCATCTATCAGTGGACACATGGGCTATTTTCGTGTCTTGACTATTGTGAATAATGTTGTGGTGAACATGAGAATGCAGAAAGCTCGTCAATATTCTTTTGGATATGTACCCATTGAGTCCACTTACTTGGGAATCTAAAATAGTCAAGCTCATAGAAACATAGAATACAATACTGTTTACCATAGGTAATGTGTTGAGGGAAATTGGGAGTTATTTTTCCATAGGTATAAAGTTTTAGTTATACTAGATGAATAATTTCTAGAGATCTGCTATACAACATCATGCCTATAGTTACAATAAATTGTGCACTTGAGAATTTGTTAAGAGGGTAACTCATGTTGTGTTTTTACCCAAAAACAAACAATCAAGGAAAAAGCAAAGACACAGGAAACTCTGGGAACTGCTAGATATGTCTGTTGCCTTGACTGTGGTGATGGTATCATGGGTGTTTGCATATTTCCAAATTCATCAAATTGTACACATTAAATATGTACATTTCTTTTTATAAATTAATTATACCTCAATAAAGCTGTTAAAAATTTTTAAAAAGAAACCCCTTTGAATAAAACACAAATAAATCAGAAATAAAAATAAGGAAAATATATACTCTTCAACACTGATCAAAACTAACTTGAAATAATTAAAATCATATCAAAGTAAACTTCAGAATAAGAAATATTACCAGGGGAAAAAAGATATTACATAATGATATAGAAGTCAATTCGTCAAGAATATATGTTAATCTTAAATTATATACACTCAATGACAGAGCTCTAAAATATAAAAATCAAAAATTGATAAAATTAAAAAGAGAAAGATACATTTATCATTGGAGATTTCAACAAATTCTCTTTGAATCATTGTTAGAACCAGAAGAGAGAATATCAGTAAAGATAAAAAAATTGGAACAGCACTATAAACCAACTTGACCTAATTGACATTTATACAACATTCCACCTCAAAACAGAAGAATATATATAGTCTTTTCAAATGCCCATGGAGTATCTACAAAGATATGTTGGGACATAAAACAAACATTAACAGGTTTTAAAACTTTAAGTCGTACAAAGTATGTTTTATGATCACAATGGAACTAAGCCAAAAATCAGTATTAGAAAGATGTCTGGAAACCCCCCAAATGTTCATAATTTAAGCAACACTTTTAAGAAACTATGGGCCAATGAAGAAAGCATAAAGGAAGTCATAAAATATTTTGCACTGAGTAAAAAAAGAAAACACAACATATCAAATTTATGAAATGAATCTAAAGCAATACCTAAAGGGTAATTTTTGTCATTAAACACTTAAATTAAAACAAAACACAAAGGTCTCAAATCAATATTTTAAGCTTCCACCTGAAGAAGCTAAAATAGAAGACCAAACCAAAGCCAAAACAAGCAGATGGAAATAATAAAATAATATACAATATATTTCTAGAGTATCTATGGTAATAGAATGTGGGATTTGTTTCAAATTATTTACTTTACTCTCAAATATAGATTTTCTTTAAGCTTATCAGCATTCAAAACATTGAGAGACAAACAGAATTGACAGAATTTCTATAATAAAAGCTAATTGTCAAAAAAGTTGTACTTTTTATTTTTTTGTTTTACAATTTATTTATTTGAATTTTATTTTATTTATTTTTTTATACAGCAGGTTCCTATTAGTTATCTATTTTATACATATTAGTGAATATATGTCAATCCCAATCTCCCAATTCATCCCACCACCATCCCACCCCTGGTAAAAAGTTGGACTTTTTAATGTGATACATCTTTATGAGGATGGAAATGTATCTTAAATATTGCTCAGCCAACTAAATACACAAGGTCAAATTTGGTTACTTCCTCTTGGAAAATAAACCTTCATAAAGCTTTCATAATGTTTCAAATAGTCCATATTTTTCTCACATAGATTACTTTGAGACCTGGATTATTCAATAGAGAATCAAAAAGCTGTCCAATTTTAGACTCGTATTTAATAAATTCTAAAATCTATGATGTGTGAGTTTATTTGGCTTTAAGAAATAAGATCCAAATGAAATTCCAAATCAAAATTTATAGAGTTATATTTAGTTTTTTTAAATTACTTGCTATTGTACATAGACTTTATTCTAGTTTATAAAAAATGAGAGCTATATTAATAAACACAAGTTACAGTTTGACACATTTTATGACTGGAAATAATCTAATCATGGCTAAAAATCTCTTAAGCTTGGCTCAGATATTTTGGCATTGAAAAATGCAAGATTTTCATTAGATACTAATTAACATAAATTTGTGGCAATGTAAGTCTCCTTTTTGTCATTTTAATTTCTAGAAACTCTGTTTAACTAACAGTAAAAGACTAATATAGCTAGTTAAAAATCATTATAGCCTCTATTAATGACAGATGTTTTAGGCCATACAAAATTGTTTGTTTCAACTTGTATTTCTTATGGAATTAAGTAATACATTTTTCATACTGGGATTCTTATTACTTGACACTTTAATAAATATAGTTGTAAGAATCTCAGGACTGTATCATTCTCAATTCAGTGAGCATTTATGATACAGGTATATATTCTCTACATTTTATCATTAATAACTAATGTGTTATTACCACCAGCCAACATTTGTTAAATTTACTCATAAGTAAGGTGATTTATCATTAGATTCTCTAGCTGCAAAAACTTTTAAAATAGTAAGCTTCGGGAAATGGAAAGAGAGAAAATATAACACACATTAATCCAACCTTTCTAAAGAGCACAGTGTGCACTGAAAATCAGAATTTAGATCATTCATAAAAGTTCCCTGCAAGAAGCAACAAGAGAAGCATAATAATTAAATTAACTAAGGAAAGACCCCCCCCCAAAAATACAGAAATCAGAGAAGAATTAAATGTAAAAGTGTAGTTGTAAATAAAACTAAATTTGAAATAAGATTTTGCTGTCATTATTGATTCAATCTGAATGCACCTCTTAAAATACCACAGTTAGTTCTGTTTCCAAGAATGACAGCTGATATTTTTCATACTCACATGCTCAATTCTAGTTGAAGTATGTGCTGACCAACTTTGCCATCTTTGACCTTTCCTTTTCATCTAATCTATCAATATAAGAAAAAGTCAACAAGTATAAACTGAAGTTGAACATATTTTCAGCACCAAACAGTTTTAGAATGGTATAACATCATTTAAAGCTGTGGAACCAGAACACTCTAACTGGTCAGTTTTACCTTTTCTCAGTTCAGATAAGCTTTACAATAATTTTTTTTTATAAAAGTATAGTTGATGTACAATATTATGTAAGTTACAGGTGTACAATATAGTGAATCACAATTTTTAAAGGTTATACTCTGTTTTAGTTATTATAAAATATTGGCTATATTCCCTGTGTTGTACAATATATACTTATAGCTTATTTTATACTTAATAGTTTGTACTTCTTAATCACCTACCTCTATGTTGCCCCTCCCCCCTTCCCTCTCTCCACTAGTAACCACTAGTTTGTTCTCTATATCTGTGAGTCTGCTTCTTTTTTTATTATATTCTCTAGTGTGTTGTATTTTTTAGATTCCATGTATAAATGATATCATACAGTATTTGTCTTTCTCTGTCTGACTTATTTCACTTAGCATAACTCTCCCAAGTCCATCCATGTTGCTGTAACATGACTGAGTAGTATGCCATTGCGCGCGCACGCGCGTGTGTGTGTGTGTGTGTGTGTGTGTATTCACCACATCCTCTTTATCCATTTATCTGTTGATGGACACTTAGGTTGCTTCCATATCTAAACAATTGTAAATAATGCTGCTATGGGGCTTCCCTGGTGGCGCAGTAGTTGAAAGTCCGCCTGCCGATGCAGGGGACACGGGTTCGTGCCCCGGTCCGGGAAGATCCCACATGCCGCGGAGTGGCTGGGCCCGTGAGCCATGGCTACTGAGCCTGCGTGTCCAGAGCCTGTGCTCCACAACTGCAGAGGCCACAGCAGTGAGAGACCCGTGTACCGCAAATAATAATAATAATAATAATAATAATAATAATAATGCTATGAACACTGGGGTGCATGTATCTTTTCAAATTAGTGTTTTTGGTTTTTGCAGATATATACCCAGGAGTGGAATTGCTGAGTCATATGGTAGTTCAATTTTTAGTTTTGAGAAGCTTCCATATGGTTTTCCACAGTGGCTGTATGAATTTACATCCCCACCAACAGTGCATAAGAGTTCGCTTTCCTCCACATCCTCACCAGCATTTGTTATTTGTGTTCTTTTTGATGATAGTCATTTTGGCGGGTGTGAGGTGATATCTCATTGTAGTTTTAATTTGCATTTCCCTGATGATTAGCGATGTTGAGCATCTTTTCATATGCCTGTTGGCCATCTGCATGTCCTCTTTGGGAAAATGTCTTTTCAGTTCTTCTGCCCATTTTTCAACAGGGCACAACCATTTATTTTTGAAAGGTATCTAATGTTATCAAAGACAAAAGCCTCAGGAACCCCAAAACCAGATAGACCAGAGAAACATTCTACATTACTTCTTATTCCTTCCTATGTATGGGACACCATACTAAGGTCCTCTTGATGGAAATAATACATTGTATTTACTCTAAAGCAATATAAGAAGAGGGTAACTTCCCTCCTTTTATGGCATGGTTTTTATATAACTTGTTTTCATTTATTCAACAAATACTAAATGTCTATTAGTTATTTATTAAGTACCAATGTAGTCCTTGGTACATAATTTCTAAAATATTAACTCATCTTCTTGCCTGAAGGGTTTCTTTCAAGTTTTACAATTAATTTAAAAGTTAATAATCTTGGGTTTTGGTTATGTTATTGTTTTGTAAATCTTAACAGGGCCCATGGTTAAAAACAATAAATCTTTTACCTGACATATAAATGAACTCAAGTGGGTTTGTAGGACAGTCAGGAAGTCAGCCTGACCACAACAGCTGAAATTGAAAGGAAAAGTACTAGAAATTTATTACATGATGGAAATTAAAGGATAGGAGTACCAAGACATGAGTAATCAATAAAGATAAATGCAAGAGAGAAGCCAAAGAGAATAAAGTAACAAAGGAAATCCCTGGATCTAAAAAGTATATTATGGATAGTATTCATGAGAAAAATTTCAGAAGAGAGGACTACTTGAAAAGAAGTTCATTTATTTGACCAGAGGAGTTGTCATAGTTACATTTATCACACATAATGATTCACTATTACAACCTAATCATCCAGTGGTTCCTCTGAATATAGTGTATCCTCTTTTTTTCTTTTTAAAAATAGCTTAATAATATATATCCTGTTACTTTTAGACACATATTTTTGTAATTAAGATCACTTGAACAAAAATATATTTATTCTACTCCGACAGTTTCTTAAGTTTCACTTCAATTCCTTTAACTATAGCTTAATTCAAGTGAAAGTGAATTAAATACTTTTATATTACAAATAGAAAATATGATCTATTTTTCTAAAATAGTTCTCATTCATATTTCTTTATCTAGATGAAATAGCTTTATTATTTCATCTAATTATATCAATAATATTTACACAACATAAAACTTTGAAAAGAGACACACAAATATAAAGAAAGTAAAAATCACCAGAATGGGAAAACTTTTATTAATATTATGGTGTCTATATCTTCATGCATTTCTTTAACTTTTTTCATTTATCTTTAATAGTGGCTTAATGTTGTCATGTATATGTCTCTTGTCATATGGATATTGAGTAACCATAAGGATTGGAAGAATCTGCCAAGGAATACTTCATGGATCTTTAAAGTAGCTTAAGTAATTATATAAACCATGTCTTTTCCATTTATGTAGACACCTTGTGAAAATATTTTTTCCAAAAGTTGACAAAGGAAACATACTTTCTGTTTGATAGTTTTGAATAGTTAAACACAGTGTATTAAATACAAAAGCCAAATCCATATCTCATAATAAACACAAAAGCTAAAAACTGCACAATAGATGCAGCTTTTATTAACTGTTTCTACTGATAAGGGAAAAGAAGTTGAAAACTGAGTAGGAAAGTTCAGTGGGAACCAACCATTATTAAAGATCTGCAACATGTCAGGAACTTTAACAGCTCATTAATCTTCACAAAAATCCTCTTCCTTATGAGGAAATAAATAAAAGTTTATTTGATTAATATGAAAGTATACAACACAATCTGGTGCGCACAGGATGAATCTCAGCCAAAGATGTATTTTTAGAATATTTTAATTACTTGCCAAACTTAAAAACCAGAGGATTGAACACAGAAATACATATATCCACCTTCTCTTGGAAATCAAAAGATCTAGTAACACTGAGCATGGAAACAAGTGACTTCCAGTTTGGATGAGGCACAGACATCCAGATCACCAAGTCCCCATCCTGCCAATTTCTCGTTTCAGTTTTGCTGGGTCATTGTAGGCTTTTAAGTTTGTGATCTGGCTTTGAGAAAATTATCCGGCTTTATATTTTTAGTAAGGCACAAGGTTAAAAATCAAAGCCAGGTCTGCTTCTCTCCGAAGGCCTTGCTCTCATTTATGGCTCTGGTTTAAGTTTTTTTGTGTATAAAGATGTACATTGAGATTTTCCATAAATGATTCTGATTTGTCCCCTGCTTCAATTCCACTCCTGGGTATATATCCGAAAAAAACCAAAAACTCTAATTTGAAAAGATACATGCACCCCAATGTTCATAGCAGCATTATTTACAATAGCCAAGATATGGAAACAACCTAAGTGTCCATCAACAGATAAATGGATGTAGAAGATGTGGTATATATTTACAGTGGAATACTACTCAGCCATAAAAAGAAAAATGAAATTTTGCCATTTGCAGCAACATGGATGGATTTGGAGGGTATTATGCTAAGTGAAATAAGCCAGAGAAAGACAAATACTGTACAATATCACTTATATGTGGACTCTAAAAAATACAGCACACTAGTGAATATAACAAAAAAGAAGCAGACGCACAGATACAGAGAAGAAACTAGTGGTTACCAGTAAGGAGAGGGAAGTAGGGAAGGACAATATAGGGGTAGGTGATTAAGAGGTACAAACTATTATGCATAAAATAATACAAGAAAATATTGTACAACACGGGGAATATAGCCAATATTTTATAATAATTATAAATGGAGCATACCTTTAAAAATTGTGAAACACTATATTGTACACCTGTTAACATAAAATATTGTACATCAGCTATACTTCAATTAAAAAAGAGGAAAAAAGCTTTTTTAGAATTTCAGCTTTAGAAATTTTTCTTAAGAAAAATCATTAAGCCTTCCTTTTATTTTAGATTATTCAATTTGTATGAATACATAAATCTTCTTTAAAAAAAAAAGAAACACTACTGTAAGCAACATATTCCTGAACACCAAAGTTTTATAATAACCATTTTTAGCTCAGTTATTTACTTTCCCCATATATTGTCAGAATAAAATTTTGACTCAAGTCAAAATAAAATTGGAGAATCAGGGCTTCCCTGGTGGCACAGTGGTTGAGAGTCCGCCTGTCGATGCAGGGGACACGCGTTCGTGCCCCGGTCTGGGAAGATCCCACATGCCGCGGAGCGGCTGGGCCCGTGAGCCATGGCCGCTGAACCTGCGCGTCCAGAGCCTGTGCTCCGCAACGGGAGAGGCCACAACAGTGAGAGGCCCGCGCACCACCAAAAAAAAAAAAAAAAAATTGGAGAATCACAAGTTAATATCAATATTGTTCTCCCTTAGGTATACCGTGTAATTCTATGAAATGCACAGGTAATGTTTAAGGTAAATTAAACAGGTAAATTAAAAACTTTAATTTCAGTGAAAGCTGTAAATGATCCACTTTGCGTACAGATTCCCCTCACGTATCAGTATAATAAACCAAATCTTTATAGTGTTTAAACTTTTTATTAAAACTAACTTAGTTTGCATGTCATCTCCAAGCACCTTTATGATTTAAGAGAACTTCCAACAGTACCCACACTTAACATCTAAATATTACTGACATAATGGAGAAATATTTCAATATGCATACATTCAACATTGAGCATTATAGATGTAAGTGCAAAGAGTAGATTTTCGGACAATCATGGGTAGAGAGATAGGCTCTTCAGCTTAAAGAGAGTATCCTTGTCAAGATAAGCAGTTTAAACAAATTTATCCCAAATAACCTGGAAACTCCTACATCATCATTGAGGCACTTTGAAAGAGCTGGTCCCATAGTGAGCCATAACAGTTTTTACAAATACTTCTACAAACAAAGTTGGTTTGGCTACTATTTAAATACAGGTGAACCAAGAAAACTAATGAAAATTACTTTGGTTGGCCTTAATTCTACTATAGCCTCTATGAGCACTCTGCTTTTAAAACAAATCCCGGATGGCTGGCTTTCTCAGGTTTATGCTGGCAAACATATATCTTCTTGTACTTAAATAAATTAAAGTCATATTACTACTAGGAAAAGCTACTAGTTTACAAAAGAAATGAAATATATCAAATAACATTTTCATCAGGAATAATCATAAAATACTACGGCTGACCTTACAAAGAGGCAGACCTCACAATGTTGAAATATAATTATAGGCACTAAGTAGTAACATTGACCTCTCAAATATGTTTTAGAAAAATCAAAGAATAGGGGTTCAAGTAAAAAAAATTTCCATAGTAAAATCAGTTTAATGAATTGTAAATTATTTTAGAAAGCCACGTAAGCCCAGAATACTCTAATATGCTACATCATAAAGCTATACTTCAAATGTTTTCCATGTATGTTTTCAACAATATATAATTAGTTTCATTTAAAACAGTTAAAATATATACAGATTTTTAAAATTTAAAAATATTTTGAGGAAAAATCTCAATATCAATTAGAGTAAAATGTAAACTTTAAATCTTTCTGAATGTTCTGTAGTTCCAGGATTATGACTATCTTGATAAAGTAGAAGCCTCTTTCAACTTCTCGTATTTTTATTTCCTGTAGGTAGCCTTTAGCCTGTGTCTTCCTTAACAGAGTCCACCTATAGTAACCACAAATTATGTGAAAACAATGGCATATACCAAAATATTTTCTTCATGAAACTTTTATATAAAATCAATCAGTGTTCAGAAAAGGAGATTAAAAGGTAATTTGTTTACAACCTTTATTTTTAGATGACATTTAAAATCTTTTTCTAGCAATCCAATTGAAAACATTTATATAATTGAGTAGCTGGAATTACATGTCTTCTGAGTTTCTTTCACCCCAATATTTTGAATAAGATAGATTTAAACTGCTTTATTTGGTATACTTAACTTTCTTATATATCTATATCTAATCATTAATAAACTTCTCTATTTTACCTATTAAAAGGCTCTCAAAATAAAATTGCTTCTATGACATAATTTCTATTTTAAAAAACAACTTAGCAAAATATAAAACAAATGTATTTACTGAAAATCCCTTTAAACAACAAATAATGTATCTTTCTGTTTTCAGTTAACGATAAAAGATAACACTTCTAATTTCTTCCTTCTCCTCATAAATAGTTGATGCTCATTCATGGATAAATTATAGAGAAGGAAATGCCAACATTTTTCTCCTTCAAGGACTGAAATCTTAATTCTTTGGGTAATAACATGGTGGTACCAGTGATGTTGAAAACATAATACCAATAAATTCCAGCTCCCAGATTGTCATAACAATAAATCAGAAACTATTTTAAGGGTACTGGAAGCTTGGGTACCTCACAAATTATTCAAATGCCATGGTCAGATCTGATAATGTATGTCATAAACATTAAGTGCAAAAATTCTTGGACCAATGAACTACTATAATTTATTTTGTAGGCTACAGAGTACTGAATGAATAAACATAAGAGAAGTTCAAAAGTTGGTCACAGTCTTAGATCACAATATGAAAAAAGGATCGAAAGGATCTCCTTGAAATTTCCTAATAAGTAAAGGAAGAAATGAATGTCCCATTAATGACTAAATCATTACAATATATCTGTAATAAATATGAGAATCTGGAAAACATGCATGGCTGTTTAGCAATAATTTTGTCTAGAATATTTGAAAGTGTGTGACCCTGACTTGGCACACACAAGAATGTAATGGCTTTTGTTTTCATTTTCTTTTTCAGGTAGAATCCAAAGATAGTCTGAGAGCAATCAAAGGTTGTGGTGAGGAACATGGATGTTGAAATGGTGGAAACATGGGTATGACAGCCGATTCTGCCCCTCACTAGCTCTGTAATTTGCGTAAGTTAATCAGCCTTACTAGATATGGTTCAGTTGAAGTAACATGAAATCATTTGATAATTATTGAACATCCATTTGTACTCGGCACCATTCTAGGTGCTAGAAATTCAGCAATGAACAAGACAGACAAGATCTATGATATCATGGGGCTTAAATTACAGTTGTCAGGGCAGGGAAAACAATAACAAGAAAGCAACTAAGATAATTTTATATATTTATATAATAGATAGTAAGAAATAAAAGTAAATGATGTGTTAAGGAGAGCCTGGGACACTCTTCAGATGAGATATTGTGGAAGCATCTCTGAGGAGGAGATTTTTGAGGCGAAACCAGAGGAAAATCCTCCTGTGTGACAATCAGGAGGCAGAATGTTCCAAACTGAGGAAATATGCAATTCATTAGAAACCTATGAGGATTATAAAAATGATTGTACAAAGGGCTTAACATAGTAGCTGATACATAGAAAATATTCTACAATCAGTAACTCTAGTCAAAAGGAAAATATTTGCTTATCAATGATCTCTATAACACATATAATTTCTATATGGAATATCTTTGAACATAAAAATCACATAGTATATAATTTACATCCTTCTGCTCATCTCTTTGAGATGGATTATTAAGAGCTGAACAATATATAATATTGATGGCATTCTTGAAATTCTGGCTATTAATCCCAGAAAACAATATAGGGGTAAAAAACCCATATGACTAGAAAGGCAAAGATTGAAGAGGCAAAGAGAAAAATAAATATCATGGAAAGGAAAAGGAAAAAAAGAGGAAATGGTTCTAGATCAGGAGAGAAATAAGGAAGAGGATTTTAGGAATTGTGGTCAAAAGAAGATCCATGAGGTAGAGTCCAGTCCATGTTTATCCACTAACTCACTCTATGTGAAAAGAAGGAAGAAAAGTAAAAGGCGTGTGTTTGTGTACGTGAGTGTAGCCTAATATGGCCAGATATCTTTAGTATATTATCTGATTTATCACTTACAACAGTCTTATTTGAACTACTTGTACTCCATTTAACAACTGAGCTTACATATTTAAAGGACCTTAGAAAACTCATTTTCCTAACATGTATAACTAGAATTGATTAGATGATCTCAAATCTTCCCATATAGTTCTAAAAGTCCATGATTCTGATAATAGGAAAAGAAAATTATCTATGTATAAAGATGATGAATATAAAGGTTCTAAAAAATAGTTGGTCATATGACCTGTCAATCTTTATAAAGACAGGCTTCAAGAATATTTAACTAGGAACTGCAGTCCTAAAAACATGAAATTCAGTCTCTTGGGAGATGGGTGAAGAACGAAATATTCAGACAGGGAAGACCTGGTAAGAGGCCGTAGAGATTTGGGGGGAAATCTGAATAGCCATCCAAACTAATCAAGTTTTATCCAAACCAAATATCCAGGCCTTTTGAAGTTTGCCAGTTACTAATCAAAAACCCAGTAAGTGCTTAGTATCTCAGTTTTAAATAACATCAAACCAACTATCATGTAATATAACAAATAAAGCCAAATATGGATTTTCTCTTAGAGCTGCACAGACACACAAAAATGTGTCTGAAGTAGCTCTAGTCAAGTAAGAGTTTAAGATAATTTTAATTACTCTTATGTTATTGTACTCTTGAAAACATCCCAGTGATTTTTTAAAGGGTTAAGAAAACCAGCTTTCCATAAAAACTGAATTATTAATGATAACTATCTGGAAAATGAATAGTTAAGACTTTGAAAGTATTGTTTAACACTCTATTGCAAACAATATAAAAATAAATTAAGGTTTACTAATGATGAAATGAAAGTCTCAATTGTCCAAAATTCTTATGTCTTGTAGGGCTAGGTAGAGAAATTTTGAACCTGAAGTAAATTAATAGTACTGCTTTGATCTTAATGCATTTTATTCTCTCAAAATTATAATATTTTGTCACAATCAGAAGCTGTGATATCAATCAGCATTCTGCAACTATGGTGTAAATCAGCTGTTGGCCAACTTTCTTGAAAAAAATCTTCAAAATATCCACAAAATTATGGAAGTATTACAAGATAATCTTAACATCTTTTATTGATTTAATTTGACATGAAATAAATATATTACCACAATATGCTACTACTATCATTTTTTCCACTTTCAGTCGACTCATTTCTTTTCCTTGAAGCAAAATTAATGAAATGTCAGAGTGGAAGAACATTCAGTTCTGCTGAAGGAAAAAAATTAATCTTACTGAAACACATATGTTCTCTTTTCCCCAATGCAAGTTCCATATGTACATTATGTTAAAATGAGAAAAAAAATAAAAATCTGTACATGTGTCTGTGTAAACTTATCTAGAAAGGCAAAGGGAAAAGCATTGGGAATTCTGAGAAGATGGTGACTGTGCCTTTTTAAGAGGCACCTGCCAGAGCATGGAAGATGGCAAAACTGAAATGATACTTCTAAGAAGCCTCCCAGTCACTTGCTATTATATTTTGCTATTTGATTTCTCTACACTGTATTTATCTTATATTTTCTTGTATATTAAGTGATTACTTATTGTTGGTTGGTTGATAATCTGTCAGCCTCCACCAGAATATAAAGTTCATGACAGCAAACACCTTAACTCTCTTGTTCACCATGTACCCTCAATGGTGAGAATATAATTGACCTTTAATTTGGCAATGAATGAATGCCTTATACCAACAAATTTGACAGCCATGAAACTTCAAATATGTAAGAAGGAAAAAAGAATTAACTAAAACTTGATCAAACCAGAAAATTTTTAAGTAAACAAAAATAAAATAACAGCAAAAATAAAATGAGATAGAAGAAATATAAGCAAGCCTTTCAACCATTTCAATAAATAGTAAAAGGTTGCTTTCTCCTACCAAAAGGCAGATAATCAAACTGTTTTATTTTTAAAGCAGCTCTTTGTTGTTTTTGAAAAATACATCCAAATCAGTGACAATGGACTATCAAAACTAAAAAAGGGGTAAATGCAAACAGATTTAAAAGATTAGATATTTAATATTTGATATTCATAATTAATTAATATTGGATAAAGTAAAATTTAAAGCTAATGACATTGAAATAGGAAAAGGGGACATTGTTACATATTGGCAAAGGATATAATTCATCAAAAAGATAAAATGGTAATACTTTTTAAGCAACAAGAAGCATGAAAATTAAAAAAAATTAAGAACTGGGATAAAAAAATTAACTTGATTAAAATATAATTATAGGAAAATATTATATCTTTTCCAGAATTTTACAGAGTGAGCAGTTAAAATATCAAGAATATTAATTATTTAATTAATTCAATTAACTGCTTGAAGATATATGTATATATAAAATAGTACATTAAAAACAGAGAGCATTTATTCTTATGTTCATAGAAAATATACATCAATTTTACATAACATTTTAAAAATTCTAGAAGTTTTAAAAAGGATATATTTCATAGGTCTCATTCTTTAAATATAATCCAATAAAAGCTTATATTAAAGGATAAAAATTTTATAAGTTAAAAATTTTTTAAAAAAATGGTTCTGAAGAACCTAGGGGCAGGACAGGAATAAAGACGCAGATGTATAGATGGACTTGAGGACACGGGGAGGGGGAAGGGTAAGCTGGGACGAAGTGAGAGAGTGGCATGGGCATATATTTGGTAGTGACCAAATGTAAAATAGATAGCTAGTGGGAAGGAGCCACATAGCACAGGGAGATCAGCTCAGTGCTTTGTGACCACCTAGAGGGGTGGGATAGGGAGGGTGGGAGGGAGACTCAAGAGGGAGGAGATATGGGGATATATGTACATGTATAGCTGATTCACTTTGTTATAAAACAGAAACTAACACACCATTGTAAAGCAATTATCCTCCAATAAAGATGTTAAAAATTTTTTTAATTTTAAAAATTAAAAATTTTCAATAATCCAAGAGAAAAACAAATTATAAATTATTTCAGAAGTACTTAGAAACATTACACTAGTTCATATGGCACAACTAAAATAAGACTCAGATGATAGTTGAAAAGCCTTTATTATCAAATAAAAACAACTTAATGTGAAATAAATATTCACTTTGACAAACAGTTAAAAAAATTATAGTAAACCAAAACAAGAAAAATAATGGTATCAATAAAAAGAAAGCTGAAATTATTGAAAAACAAAAGACAGAAGTAGAAGGATGAACATAAGAAACTGACTTAAGAAAAATGAGAAAATCTGGCCAAACTAATAATCACAGAGGATTTTAGAAATATAAAATCTTTTTACCAATTCAAATAGTTTTCATGGCTGTATTGTATATCACCTTAAAGAACAAATATTTCATATTTATTAAACTACTCTGAATTATAGAAAAAGAAAATTCCTCTAGTCTATTTTACTAGGTAGCAAACCTTGATTCTAAAATCCAATAAAAGATAATCCAAAAGGAAAGGAGAGAAGAAGTGAAAAAGGAAGAGAGAGTGGGAGGGACCAAGGAATGCAGGAAGGAAGGGTAGGGGGTACTGGCATAAAAATAGATATATTGATTTATTGAAAAACTACCATACTGTTACCAAAGGACTTCACCATTTAACATTCCTACCAACAGTGCATGAGGCTTCCGATTTTTCCACATCTGTATCAACACCTGTTATTTTCCATTTTCTATTATAACCATCTGAACAAATGCAGAGTGGTATCTTGTTGTGGTTTTGATATGCATTTAACTAATGACTAATGATTTTGAACATTTTTATGTACTTATGGACAGTTTTGTATCTCTTTTGGAGAAAAATATTTCTCACATTTTTAAAATAAATTACATTTCTTTGTTTCATTGAGTTGTAAGAATTCTTTCTATATCATGAATACTAGTTCCAAATGATAAAGCTCAATTTATCTATTTTTTTGTCGTTGCTTGTGCTTTTGATATCATATCTAAAAAACTGTTGCCTAATCCAAGGTCACAAATATTTTTGCCTCTGTTTTCTTCTAACAGTTTCATCATTTTAGCTCTTACATTTAGGTCTATGAAGCACATTGAGTTAATTTTTGTATATGGTGTATCATAAGAGTCCAAATTCATTCTTTTGCAACTGGATATCCTTGCACAATTTGTGGAAAAGACTGTTCTTTCCTCATTGAGTTATCTTAGCACCTTTGTCAAAAGCAATTGACTATAAACTTAAGGGTTTATTTCTAAACTGTTGATTCTATTCCATTAAGCAATATGAATATACTTATGCCAGTACCACACTGTTTTAATTACTGTAGGTTTATAGTAGGTTTAGAAATTGGAAGTGTGAGTCCTCCAACTTTATTTTTCTTTTTCAGTATTGTTTTGGATATTCCAGTTCTCTTGAATTTCCATATGAGTTTTAGGATCAACTTGTCAATTACTGCAAAAAAGACAACTAGGATTTTGATAGGAAGTATACTTAGATAATCATGTGATTTTTGTTCTGTATTATATTCACATAATATATTACATTGATTGACTTTTGTGTATTAAAACAACCTTGCATTCCTGGACTAAATCTCACTTGGTCATTGTGTATAATCCTCCTTTGTGTTACTGGATTCAGTTTTCTAGTATTTTCCTGAGGAATTTTGCATCCATATTCATAAGGGATATTTGTCTGTAGTTTGTCTTTCTTGTGATGTCTTTGTCTGGTTTTGGTATGAGAGTTAATACAGGCCTCAAGGAATGAGTTAAGAAGTATTACCTCCTCTGCTATTTTTTGGATATGTCTGTGAGTATTGGTATTAATTTCTATTTAAATATTTGGTAAAATTCACCAGTGAAGCCACTTGGGCCTGTACTTTTCTTGTGAGAATTGTTTGTTGACTAATTAAGTTTTTTTGTGTTATCAGCCTATTCAGATTTTCTATTTCTTCTTGCATTCGTTTCAGTAGTTTATGTCGTTCTAAGAATGTGTTCATTTCATCTAGATTATCTCATTTGTTGACATACACGTATTCATAGTATTCATTTATAATTCTATTTCTGTAAGGTGAATAGCCTTTGTTTTTAATTCTTGACTTTAGTAATTTGAGTCATCTCTCTATTTCTTGCTCAGACGAGCTAAATGTTTGTCAAATTCATTGATCTTTCCAAAGAATCAACTTTTGGTTTTGTTGATTTTCTCTTCTGTTTTTCAATTCTCTGTTTCATTTGTTTCTGTTCTAATCTTTATTATTCCCCCCCTTCTGCTTTATTTGGTTTAGCTTGCTCTGCTTTAGTTTCTTAAGAAGAAAGATTAGGTTATTGATTTAAGATCATCCTTTTTCCTTGCTATAGGTAATTATAGATATATATTTCCCTGTAAGGACTGTTTTAGCTGCATCCCATAAGTTTTTGTATGTTGTAGAACTGTTCTTATGAGGTATAAACTGGGGTTCTTTTCAGGAGGTAGTTGTCAGGTAATAAAAATTCAAGGGGGTCTGTGTTTAAACTGGCATCGATCTTGTCACTCAATAAGTCTAATATTGTCACTCAAGAAATATGCAGATTTAAAATGGTCAGTATTCAGTTCTCCAGATTAACATCTCATTCACATGGAATATTCCTACACATTCCTACAGTCTTATAGTTCATACTGCTACTGTCTCCTAAATAGGGAGAAGAAGATAGGGGGAAATTTTTGACAAATATCTCCACTTCCAGAGTCAGCCAAAAAAAAATTTTTTTTTAATCTTTCATTCCATTTTGGAGTTTTAAGATAGATCTCTTATTATTTTATGTATATAATTTTCTCATGAATCCCTCAAATTTACTGCTTTTTGTCCTGGCTCGTACCCCTTGGGGATATAGTATAGTATGTTAAGAATAAAACATGTGACTTGTTCAAAGAAGGATTTGTATTCATAGTCTCAGAAAAAGATGGCTTTCAAAATGTCCAATTGTTTTTCACAATATCTGGAAAGACACTGATAAGGTATCCTAAAAGTAATCAAAATTGAAGTTGCCAAGACTGCTTCATTTACAAGTATTTTTTTACTCTTACTACTGAAAACTGGGTCCTCCTCTAAACGACAGTGTTATTATCTGCAAGTTATGGTGGCAGTTTAAAACACTAGGAGAATTACTTAGAAGAATATTCTAATGGCCACATAGGTCACTGTCTTTATATTTAACTGAAAAGTGTGCAGAAAAATCTACCAGACATTTTTTTATTCATCGTTCCCACTGGATTTCTGAGACTTTCCTCTTGAATATCCTACTTATGTCTTGGAAACATTTTTCTTTTCTAATGTGCTTAACTTCTTTTGAGGTTTCACATTTTTAGTGGGCTTTGTCTTTCTCTTTAATTCTCAATAACACTTTTTTGGCCATGATTTACCTATTATCCTGTAAGAATTCACTTGGTTTTCATTCAGTCTAAATAACCTCTTTTGTATACCAAGGAATTTGATCAATTAGAATAATATCAGTTTCAAAATTTATGAAACTTGGAACTTTTTCTTGCTTAGTCTTTTCTTTCTAGCAACTGGCTATTCTCTTGGGTTTTAGTAATCTATATATCAGGAGGAAAATGTATACTTTCATTTCTCTCACTGAGTCCAATTTGGCTCCCAGAACCAGGACTCTTTCCCATAGAAGACAAACTCAAACTTTTAATTTCCTTTACCTCATTCTGTGACCCAATTGAAAACAATACTGTAGTCGTTTAAGTCCTACAAACTTATTATACCTAATTATTGACCTGCAGAAAATATAAAGTTTTATTTCTTAAGCAAAAGAAGACATAGGACCCATATCTTGCCATGGAATTTGTTTCTGGTTCATTAGAACTTTATACATTCTTCAATTCTTATGTCTAGCCCCAAAGACTTTCACAGTGTTTACCTAGACTTCCTTACAATATATAGCTGTAGATTAAAAATGGTAGAAAGCCAAATAATTCTGATATTGTTTTAACATCTTTATTGGAGTATAATTGCTTTACAATGGTGTGTTAGTTTCTGCTTTATAAAAAAGGGAATCAGCTATACATATACACGTATCCCCATAGCTCCTCCCTCTTGTGTCTCCCTCCCACCCTCCCTATCCCACCGCTCTACGTGGTCACAAAGCACCGAGCTGATCTCCCTGTGTTATGTGGCTGCTTCCCACTAGCTATCTATTTTATATTTGGTAGTATATATAAGTCCATGCCACTCTCTCACTTCGTCCCAGCTTACACTTCCCCCTCCCCGTGTCCTTAAGTCCATTCTCTACAAGTGCGTCTTTATTCCTGTCCTGCCCCTATGTTCTTCAGCACCTTTTTTTTTTTTTTTTAGATTCCATATATATGTGTTAGAATACGGTATTTGTTTTTCTCTTTCTGACTTACTTCACTCTGTATGACAGACTCTAGGTTCATCCACCTCACTACAAATAACCCAGTTTCATTTCTTTTTATGGCTGAGTAATATTCCATTGTATATATGTGCCACATCTTCTTTACACATTCATCTGTCGATGGACACTTAGGTTGCTTCCATGTCCTGGATATTGTAAATAGACCTGCAGTGAACACTGTGGTACATGACTCTATGAATTATGGTTTTCTCACCGTATATGCCCAGTAGTGGGATTGCTGGGTCGTATGGTAGTTTTATTTTTTTTGTGGTACGCGGGCCTCTCACCATTGTGGCCTCTCCCATTGTGGAGCACAAGCTTCGGACATGCAGGTTCAGCGGCCATGGCTCACGGGCCCAGCCGCTCCGTGGCACGTGGGATCCTCCCAGACCGGGGCTTGAACCCGTGTCCCCTGCATCAGCAGGCAGACTCTCAACCACTGAGCCACCAGGGAAGCCCATTTTTAGTTTTTTAAGGAAACTCCATACTGTTCTCCATAGTGGCTGTATCAATTTACATTCCCACCAACAGTGCAAGAGGGTTCCCCTTTCTCCACACCCTCTCCAGCATTTATGGTTTGTAGATTTTTTGATGATGGCCATTCTGACTGGCATGAGGTGATACCTCATTGTAATTTTGATTTGCCTTTCTCTAATAATTAGTGATGTTGAACATCCTTTCATGTCTTTATTGGCAATCTGTATATCTTCTTTGGAGAAATGTCTATTTAGGTCTTCTGCCCATTTTTGGATTGGGTTGGTTTGTTTTGATGTTGAGCTGCATGAGCTGCCTGTATATTTTGGAGATTAATCCTTTGTCAGTTGCTACATTTGCAAATATTTTCTCCCATTCTGAGGGTTGTCTTTTCATCTTGTTTATGGTCTCCTTTTCTGTGCAAAAGCTTTTAAATTTCATTAGGTCCCATTTGTTTATTTTTGTTGTTTTTTTTCTCTAGGAGGTGGGTCAAACAGGATGTTGCTGTGGTTTATGTCACAGAGTGCTCTGCCAGATTTCCTCTAAGAGTTTTATAGTGTCTGGCCTAACATTTAGGTCTTTAATCCATTTTGAATTTGTTTTTGTGTATGGCGTTAGGGAGTGTTCTAATTTCATTCTTTTATATGTAGCTATCCAGTTTTCCCAGCACCACTTATTGAAGAGGCAGTCTTTTCTCCATTGTATATTCTTGCCTCCTTCATCAAAAATAAGGAGACCATATGTGTGTGGGTTTATCTCTGGGCTTTCTATCCTCTTCCATTGACCTATATTTCTGTTTCTGTGCCAGTACCATAGTGTCTTGATTAGTTTAGCTTTGTCGTATAGTCTGAAGACCAGACACCTGATTCCTCCAGCTCTGTTTTTCTTTCTCAAGATTGCTTTGGTGGTTCGGGGTCTTTTCTGTTTCCATACAAATTGTGAAATTTTTTCTTCTACTTCTGTGAAAAATGCCATTGGTAGTTTGAGAGGGATTGCACTGAATCTGTAGATTGCATTGGGTAGTATAGTGATTTTCACAATGTTGATTCTTCCAATCCAAGTACATGGTATGTCTCTCCATCTGTTTGTATCATCTTTAATTTCTTCAGTGCTTATAGTTTTCTGCATGCAGGTCTTTTGTCTCCTTAGCTACGTTTATTTCTAGGTATTTTATTCTTTTTGTTGCAATGGTAAATGGGAGTGTTTCCTTAATTTCTCTTTCAGATTTTTCATCATTACTGTAAAGGAATATAAGAGATTTCTGTGCATTAATTTTGTATCCTGCTACTTTACCAAATTCATTCATTAGCTCTAGTAGTTTTCTGGTAGCACCTTAGGATTCTCTATGTATAGTATCATGTCAGCTGCAAACAATAACAGCTTTACTACTTCTTTTCCAATTTGGATTCCTTTTATTTATTTTTTTCCCCTGATTGCTATGGCTAAAACTTCCAAAACTATGTTGAATAGTAGTGGTGAGAGTAGGCAACCTTGTTTTGTTTCTTATCTTAGAGGAAATGGTTTCAGTTTTTCACCATTGAGAATGATGTTGGCTGTGGGTTTGTCATATATGGCCTTTATTATGTTGAGGTAATTTCCCTCTATGCCTACTTTCTGGAGGGATTTTTATCATAAATGGGTGTTGAATTTTCTCAGAAACTTTTTCTGCACCTATTGAGATGATCATATGGTTTTTCTCCTTCAATTTTTTAATACGGTTTATCACATTGATTGATTTGCATATATTGATGAATCCTTGCATCCCTGGGATAACCCCCACTTGATCATGGTGTATGATACATTTAATGTGCTGTTAGATTCTGTTTGCTAGTATTTTGTTGAGGATATTTGCATCTATGTTCATCAGTGATATTAGCCTGTAGTTTTCTTTCTTTGTGACATCCTTGTCTGGTTTTGGTATCAGGGTGATGGTGACCTTGTAGAATCAGTTTGGGAGTGTTCCTCCCTCTGCTATATCTTGGAAGAGCTTGAGAGGCATAGGTGTTATCTCTTCTCTAAATGTTTGCTAGAATTTGCCTGTGAAGCCATCTGGTGCTGAGCTTTTGTTTGTTGGAAGATTTTTAATCACAGTCTCAATTTCAGTGCTTGTGATTGGTCTGTTTTTATTTTCTACTTCTTCCTGGTTCAGTCCCAGAAGGTTGTGGTTTTCTAAGAATGTGTCCATTTCTTCCAGGTTGTCCATTTTACTGGCATACAGTTGCTTGTAGTAACCTCTCATGATCCATTTTTTTCTTCAGTGTCAGTTGTTACTTCTCCTTTTTCATTTCTAATTCTATTGATTTGAATCTTATCCATTTTTTTGATGAGTGTTTCTAATGGTTTATCAATTTTTTTATCTTCTCAGAGAACTGACTTTTAGTTTTATTAATCTTTGCTATCGTTTGCTTCATTTCTTTTTCACTTATTTCTGATCTGATCTTTATGATTTCTTTCCTTCTGCTAACTTCAGGGTTTTTTTGTTCTTCTTTCTCTAATTGCTTTAGGTATAAGGTTAGGTTGTTTATTTGAGATGTTTCTTGTTTTTTGAGGTAGGATTGTAATGCTATAAACTTCACTCTTGGAACTGCTTTTGCTGCATCCATTATGTTTTGGGTCATCGTCTTTTCATTGTCATTTGTTTCTACGTATTATTTTGTTTCCTCTTTGACTTCTTCAGTGATCTCTTGGTTATTAAATAGTGTATTGTTTAGCCTCCATGGGTTTGGAATTTTTACAGATTTTTTCCTGTAATTGATATCTAGTCTCGTAGCGTTGTAGTCAGAAAAGATACTTGACATGATTTCAATTTTCTCAAATTTACCAAGGCTTGATTTGTGACCAAAGATATGATCTATCCTGGAGAATGTTCCAGGAGCACTTGAGAAGAAAGTGTATTCTGCTGTTTTTGATTGGACTGTCCTATAATATCAATTAAGTCCATCTTCTCTAATGTGTCATTTAAAGCTTGTATTTCCTTCTTTATTTTCATATTGGATTATCTAGCCCATTGGTGAAAGTGGGGTGTTAAAGTCCTGTTCTGATTGTGTTACTGTCAATTTCCCCTTTTACGTCTGTTAGCATATGATTTATGTATTGAGGTACACCTATTTTGGGTGCATAAATATTTACAATTGTTATATCTTCTTCTTGGATTGATCCCTTCATCATTATGTAGAGTACTTCTTTGTTTCTTGTAATAGTCTTTATTTTGAAGTCTCTTTTGTCTCATATGAGAATTGCTACTCCAGCTTTCTTTTGATTTCCATTTGCATGGAATATCTTTTTCCGTCCCCTCACTTTCAGTCTGTATGCGTCCCTAGGTCTGAAGTGGGTTTCTTGTAGACAGCATATATACGGGTCTTGTTTTTGTATCCATTCAGCCAGTCTATGTCTTTTGGTTGGAGCATTTAATCCATTTACATTTAATGTAATTATTGATATGTATGTTCCTATGACCATTTTCTTAATTGTTTTGGGTTTGTTTTTGTTGCTCTTTTCCTTCTCTTGTGTTTCCTGCCTAGAAAATTTCCTTTAGGATTTGTTGTAAAGCTGGTTTGGTCTTACTGAATTCTCTTAGCTTTTGCTAGTCTGTAAAGGTTTTACTTTCTCCATTGAATCTGAATGAGATCCTTGCTGGGTATAGTAATCTTGGTTGTAGGGTTTTCCTATCATCACTTTAAATATGTCCTGCCACTCCCTTCTGGCTTGCAGAGTTTCTGCTGAAAGATCAGCTGTTAACCTTATGGGGATACCTTTGTATGTTATTTGTTGTTTTTCCCTTGCTGCTTTTAATACTTTTTCTTTGTATTTAATTTTTGATAGTTTGATTAATATGTGTCTTGACATGTTTCTCCTTGGATTTATCCTGTATGGGACACTCTGCGCTTCCTGGACTGGACTGACTGTTTCCTTTCCCATGTTAGGAAAGTTTTCAAGTATAATCCCTTCAAATATTTTCTTAGTCCTGTTCTTTTTTTCTTCTTCTTCTGGGACCCCTATAATTCAAATGTTGGTGTGTTTAATGTTGTCCCAGAAGTCTCTAAGACTGTCCTCAGTTTTTTTCATTCTTTTTTCTGTATTCTGCTCTGTGGTAGTTATTTCCACTATTTTATATTTCAGGTCACTTATACATTGTTCTAACTCAGTTTTTCTGCTATTGATTCCTTCTAGAGAATTTTAAATTTCATTTATTGTGTTGTTCATCATTGTTTGTTTGCTCTTTAGTCCTTCTAGGTCCTTGTTAAATATTTCTTTTATTCTCTCCATTCTATTTCCAAGATTTTGGATCATCTTTACTATCATTACTCTGAATTCTTTTTCAGGTAGACTGACTATTTCCTCTTCATTTTTTGGTCTGGTGGGTTTTTACTTGCTCCTTGCTCCTTCATCCACTGTGTGTTTCTCTCTCTTCTCATTTTACTTAACTTACTGTGTTTGGGATCTCCTTTTCGCAGGCTGCAGGTTCGTAGTTCCTGTTGTTTTTGGGGTCTTCCCCCAGTGGCTAAGGTTCGTTCAGTGGGTTGTGTAGGCTTCCAGTTGGGGGGAACTATTGCCTGTGTTCTGGTGGATGATGCTGGATCTTGTCTTTCTGGTGGGCAGAACCGCATCAGGTGGTGTGTTTTGTGGTGTCTGTGATCTTATTATGATTTTAGGCAGCCTCTCTCTTAATGGGTAGAGCTGTGTTCCTGTCTTGCTAGTTTTTTGGCATAGGATGTCCAGCACTGTTGCTTGCTGGTCATTGAGTGGAGCTGGGTCTCAGCGTTGAGATGGTGATCTCTGGGAGAGCTTTCACTGTTTGATATTACGTGGAGCCGGGAGGTCTCCAATGTCTTCAGGACCAATGTCCTGAACTTGGCTCTCCCACCTCAGAGGCATAGGCCTGACACCCGGCCAGAGCACCAAGACCCTGTCAGCCACACAGCTCAGAAGAAAAAGGAGAAAAAAAATAAAGAAAGAAAAAAATATATATATAATAAAGTTATTAAAATAATAAAAATTTTTAAATTATTAAAAATAAAAAGTAGTAAAAAAAGAAAGAAGAGAGCACCCAAACCAATAAAGAAATCCACCAATGATAACAAGTGTTAAAAACTATACTAAAGGGCTTCCCTGGTGGTGCAGTGGTTGAGAGTCCGCCTGCTGATGCAGGGGACACAGGTTCGTGCCCCGGTCCGGGAAGATCCCACATGCCGCGGAGCGGCTGAGCCCGTGAGCCATGGCCGCTGAGCATGCATGTCTGGAGCCTGTGCTCCGCAATGGGAGAGGCCACAACAGTGAGAGGCCCGCGTACCGCAAAAAAAAAAAAAAAAGTGACAGACAGAACCCTAGGACAAATGGTAAAAGCAAAGATGTACAGACAAAATCACACAAAGAAACATACACATACACACACAAAAAGAGAAAAAGGAAATATATATATATATCTACATATATAAAAAAAAAGAAAGACAGCAACCAAATCATTAAACAAATGTACCAATGATAATAAACTCTAAATACTAAACTAAGATAAACATAAAGCCAGAAACAAATTAGATGCAGAAAGCAAACCCCAAGTCTCCAGTTGCTCCCAAAGTCCACCGCCTCAATTTTAGGATGATTCATTGTCTATTCCGGTATTCCAGAGATGCAGGGTACATCAAGTTGATTGTGGAGATTTAATCCGCTGCTCGTGAGGATGCTGGGAGAGATTTCCCTTTCTATTCTTTGTTCTCACAGCTCCTGGGGTTCAGCTTTGGATTTAGCCCCACCTCTGCACGTAGGTCGCCTGAGGACATTTGTTCCCTCCCAGACCGGACGGGGTTAAAGAGCAGCTGATTAGGGGGCTCTGGCTCACTCAGGCCAGGGGCAGGGAGGGGTACAGAATGCGGGGTGAGCCTGGCGGCAGAGGCCGGAATGACATTGCAACAGCCTGAGGCGCATGTGTGTTCTCTCGGGAAATTGTCCCTTGATCATGGGACCCTGGCAGTGGTGGGCTGCACAGGCTCCCGGGAGGGGAGGTGTGGATAATGACCTGTGCTTTCACACAGGCTTCTTGGTGGCTGCACCAGCAGCCTTAGCATTTCATGCCCGTCTCTGGGGTCCGCGCTGATAGCAACAGCTCGTGCCCGTCTCTGGAGCTCATTTAGGCGGTGCTCTGAATCCCCTCTCCTCGCGCACCCTGAAGCAATGGTCTCTTGTCTCTTTGGCAGGTCCAGACTTTTCCCCAGACTCCCTCCCAGTTAGCTGTGGTGCACTAGCCCCCTTCAGGCTGTGTTCACACCGCCAGTTCCCTCTCTGGGATCCAACCGAAGCCAAAGCCTCAGCTCCCAGCCCCCGCCCATCCCAGCGGACGAGCCGACAAGCCTCTCGGGCTGGTGAGTGCTGGTCAGCACCAATCTTCTGTGTGGGAATCTCTCCGCTTTGCCCTCTGCACCCCTGTTGCTGCACTCTCCTCCATGGCTCTGAAGCTTCGCCCCCACCACCCACCCATTTCCACCAGTGAAGGGTCTTCCTAGTGTGTGGAAACTTTTCCTCCTTCACAGCTCCCTCCCAGAGGTGCAGGTCCCATCCATATTCTTTTGTCTCTGTTTCTTCTTTTTTCTTTTGCCCTACCCAGGTAAGTGGGGAGTATCTTGCCTTTTGGGAAGTGTGAGGTCTTCTGCCAGCGTTCAGTAGGTGTTCTGTAGGAGTTGTTCCACATGTAGATGTATTTCTGATGTATTTGCTGGGAGGAGGGTGATCTCCATGTCTTATTCGTCTGCCATCTTGAAGTTCTCCCCAGTCCTGATATTTTTGAGAGTAACGGTCACTAGTTTTTTTAATTCATAAATTATAGATTGTTTAATGTTCTTGTAATCTGTCTCAAAGAAAGATATAGAGATGATTCTTTTTATAAATAATTATTTGCTTCTGTTAAGTACAATTAAGGATCATAGAGTTAAAGGCAGGCAAATTGGTGAAACATCATTCAAAACTCACTCATATTTGCAAGTTACACTGAAATATTTAAAGGCTTTCTCTTAGTATCTTCCAGATAACTAAAAATTATTTTTCTTATGCCATACTCAGACTTTCATACTTATATTGAAATGTCAGCAATCCTAAATCATGAGAAATTTAAATGGAACTTTCAAACAAAAAGAGACCTTAGAAATCCAATTGAACACATTTAAATGAATAAATGGAGGTGCAAAAGGCCAAAGACTTGTCAAGATCACACATAGTTAGTGGAAGATATCTGATTCAAACATAAGTCACTAAAATCCTAGCATTGTTCTTTCTCGCCAAGCTTCCTATTGAACAATGAAGTGTCTCTTAACCTTAGAATATATTTCACACACAAGAAAGCATGAAGACATAAGGAGGAAGACAACTCCAATGGAAACTCCTAGCTATTAAAGCACTGGTTTATGAATTTCGCTAGGATGAAAATACTCAACACAAGTAAGAAATATATAGTCATAAAATCACAGATATTTCTAACTCTAAATAAAATACGTTTTAAAGAATCTTAAATCCTGTTTCTTAATATTTAACAGACTCTTTTCAAAGTTAACTAAACTTAAAATTAGATAGGTCAGCATTCTATTTCTTTGCATGCCTCTCTCCTTTTGAAATACAAATTATAAAAATCTTTCCCATGACCTGAAATACAACAACTCAAATGTTGTCTTGTGTTAAATATAACTCCATAATTATGCACTATCTATAGTGCTCATGTGTTGTACAGTATGTATTTTTTTTCAAGTCAACAATTCTCCATTGAAAGGAAAATATCTCTTATTCTGGGGCTTGTACTGAGGAAAAAGCATTTTAGAAAAATTATTTTTCCCCACAATAGTTCCACAATTTTGCCTGACTACTATTTTGGCTTAAACTTGGAACCACAAGATTAAAGTCTAATGTTTATAGTCTTTTCATTTTATTTCTCTGGACTGCCTATAATCCCTTCTAATCATTTCAGCTATGGCAATTTTACCTACTGCGATAATGCCTGCTCCAACATACAGGTTTTATGTGTGTAGCTATGTTATTCCACTGGTTTGGCATGTTTGTGTCACATTATCAAGTCTGAGTTTTCTCAGTGGGCCTTCTTTGAGCTTTGTAGTCATTATTTTGAAGTACTGCTTCTTGCTGAAATGTTGGTTCTGTCCGAACAGTCCACTGTAATCTTGTTC
Organism: Lagenorhynchus albirostris; assembly: GCF_949774975.1. Classification (NCBI taxonomy): domain Eukaryota; kingdom Metazoa; phylum Chordata; class Mammalia; order Artiodactyla; family Delphinidae; genus Lagenorhynchus; species Lagenorhynchus albirostris. The sequence goes on along the minus strand of NC_083106.1, from coordinate 38,681,463 downwards.
TATGCATTATTATTCTTCTTTATCAGACAAAAATTTTAAATATGAATGAAACAAGCCCCCATTTGCCTTTGCCTTTCAACTTTATATCTAAGAGAAAGTATAAACATAGTTCTGTACTATTAAGTAATATTTATTATAAAGCCATACTTTTTAATATAAAGATATACTAGACAAGACCTATCAAATAAGTAAAAGCATATTAGATATTTCTAAATCAAAAATAGGGTAAAAGCTCTTCTAGAAGAATATTTATCAAACCAAGAAACTCAACAAAGTACCTCAGATTCAACGTAGGACATAAAAGTAAAAAATTAAACTGTGAGCAGAAAAACCATGGAAGCATCTAAGCTTCATGTTTCAATAAAGACCTTGAGATTTAAAATACTAATACATTTAAAATACTAATAGCAACTGCTATTCAAGATTGGCTTATAAATTCAAAAAAACATACAAAAAACATTCAAAAAAAGCTACCAGAGCCTATTACTTCATTTTGCAAAATTCATACATGAACTGCCACACTTGTAACTTCAGAGAAATTGTAGAACGATTCTGAAGAAAGAGGACTGTCTGAAAATGGACTAGTGAGGATTTTCCAGGTTGCTACTCTTTCACTCTTCTCATGGGATTCAAAGTGGCTACTGCCCTGACTGATATTAATGTGTCATTTTCAAGTGCCATTGTGGCCCACTGCATCTGCTATCTTTCCAGGTAATAGAATTCTGGAAACCTAGTTCGATGAGCATTAGGAAGTCATGGGATTAGACTAAAATACTGAATGCCTCAGGGACACATGCTAGGCAGGAAGCTCAAAATCCAGGAGCTTTAAAGAAGACTATTTTGGAGTATCACACAGGTTCAAAATGTTTTTGAAGTTCCTGACCAGAAGACCCTGGTCAAATTACGGGAAATTAAACATTGTCAAGATGATAACTGCAATAATTTAAATCTGTAAAATAGCCTTGAATGCAATTATTAATAGAATGACAATGAAATAAATGTTTCTCGTATTCTGTAGAAACCAACCATCATCAAATGAAGAAATATATTCATATAATGCTAAATGATCAATAATAACTATGCGGTAGTTTCTCTTAATCTGCCTCAACTCTTCTGAATTTGTATAAAAGAACATTTCAAAATCAAAGGTTTTCTTTAAAATTTTTGTTTTATATTGTAGTATATAGTTGATTAACAAACAATGTTGTATTAGTTTCAGGTGTACAGGAGATTATCAAAGTTATTTTTAATGATTGAGCAGCTAATTAAGCATTAACAAAGGCCATTGCCATTTACATGACAAAATCCAGAAGTCCTTCAGGACTAATTAGGTGACATCAACCCTCAATTCTCCCTAATGAGGCCTTTGTAAGTCTTAGAACTATTTAACTTTTTAAACTTGAAAGCTATATAGATCTGTCAGAGTTTGTCCTTTTAAATTGAAATAATATTTTATATTTTGCCTTTAAAGTGTTAAGAAAAGTCTCTGACGTTAAAAACTCAGTGTCAGTGTAAGTTAATAAGGAACTTTATGAAAGCCGCTAAAGCAGTTCTCCAACTCATAGAAGATAAGAATAGCCTACGAAGATTCAAGGGAATGTTTCAATAATTAATTCTTTTATTTGGTACCTTTTTAATTATTTAACTCCAAAAATCCAAGTCTATTTCTAGACCCCATTCATTCAACTACATGTTTTTCATCCTGTTTTTACAAAGTGACTCAACCTCTATTTATTTTTTTAAATGATTATAACATACGTGGAAATGTGGTCACCTGTGATTCATCCTGTGCCTGTATGGCACTGACCATGTGGAAGTGAATCAGAGGTTGGACTCTATTCTCATCATGACTGATCAACTTGGTAGTATGTTCATTTTCACGCTGAAACAAGCAATGTGAAATCAGAGAACAATGTTAAGGAATAAACATTTGTTTTGAATCCCTTAATCAGAAAAAGCTAAAATTTCATAATAACAAGTATGAATGTTTCACTTTAAGAGCTAAAGCCACATCTACATATGGGATTTGTTGTGAAAGACTTTCAATTTTCTCTCTGAATGCATTTGTGTGGACAAGACAAAACATTAGGTCATCTCTGAAGAGAAGTAATTGAAAAGGTTCTATGCTCAGGCCCATGTTACCAAAGGCAACTAAATCTTGAATGCTTTGAATTTGTTATGACCAATGTATAGATTATAATGCTATACATTGACTGGGCAACATTTAATATTTTAAATTTTGAGAAACTGACCTTTCATATACTTTTTCTCTTCTTTCCCCCTCATGAAAATCATAGTTATCATTAAGAATTAACCAAGTTATAATTTTAAGAAATTTTAAAAATACTTATAGATACTATTCTCAGATGCATACTTTAGAAAGGAAAATTACTTCTTTAAACCAAGATTTCAAGCTTTAAAAAGTCACAGAAGTTTATCACGTACCTTATTTTTGCAATATCTCCACCTGAAAAGTGAAGATATATATATACTCATTGTGTCCAAATCAATTAAAACTGGTTTTAGTTTTTTAAACATAATTATTTAGCATTTGAAGTTGCTAAAGATTATGTACAATGGATATTTTTTAATCTCATATAGTTTGTGATCTTTAGTCTTGTGTGCTAAAATATCCAATTGTTACCAGTTGCCTTTTGTACACTAAGATTGCATAAAGTGTCTCATTTGATTTAAATTACAGAAAATGTTTTCAACATCTATGTTTTCTGTGCCTCCCTTTTACAATACTAACCTGAATAAATGCTATGCCCCTTTCCTTAGAGGAGAATATGATTTGGTATCTAAAAGAAAATTCAATACAGGCTAGCATACAATCAACTTTTATTTCCTAAGTAAAAATTTAGTAAAAAATCAGTATTAAAGGTTTTTCTTTTGAAACCCTAAAGGCAATAATGGCATCAATGTAGGTATAAGGTAGTACTGGTTTATTTTCATATTTAGGTGCTAAATGGTAAAATTTGGAGGGGAAATACCAAAGAGAAGCAGCTAGGAATGGTCCTGCTTTGTGGTTTGGCTTGCATGGTGCAAGGCCCCCATAAGCACAGGAAGACAATATAGCTAGCACTATAAAATACAGAGAGGAAAACTTAAACACTGGACAGTAGTTGATAAATCTAGTAAATACTAACATCACTATTAACATAGTAGCAATCCATACTCACTTCTCCCCAACTTTCACCACACTTCCAGGGCAGAAGAACAAATAGAACTTGTCTGTGTCTTCAGAGTGAATAGTGAGCTACAACTGTCTCAACAAGTTTGAAGCAGTGTAAATTATCAGGACCCAAAAGAGAATAAGAAAATAAGAACTTGATTTTGATTTTTAAAAAGGAAAAATGTATAAAATAAAGCACAGGCAAGACTCAGGAAGCAGTTCAGAGGCAGAACTTTCTGAGACGCCCTAAAGCAATGGGACACAGCAAGAGGGATCCTTTATACTATGCCCATGGCTGAGAGCCTGGATGGGAGAATGTGTTAGGATGCTGACTAAAAAAAATTTCCCAATAGTTTTTCCATGTAAACATGTACCTGCAGAAGTTTTACTTAAATTTTCTCTTTAAAGAATAATAAGATGGAAGCAGCCCTACCTTATATTAAAACATACTATAAAGGTACTATAATTAAAAGAGTTTGGTGTTGCTATAAGGACAGAAATAATCAATAAAACAGAAGAAATACTATGAATACTTAATATTAATTTTAATAATATATTACATAATATAAGGAGGTCAAATGAACAAGGAAAGAAAATCACTTTCAATAAATGGCTCTGAGACAATTAGCTATTTTGGCTACAAATCACTTTAGATCATGTTTTCATATAAACCAAAATAAATTTCAAGTGATAAAAACTATGTTAAGATAAAATGCTAGAATAAAATAGTGACTTTTTACTAGCCCCTGAATAAGAAGGACACTCTAAATTTAAATTAGTGAGATAAATCATAAAGGAGTAATATATTTGACTTCACAGAAAGGTCAAATTTCGGTGCACAAAAAATAGCAAAAACAAATGTAAAGTGAATTAATTCTTTGAAGGGATTGATGTATTGTCATCCAACACAGAGCAGATTAAGGATTCTTCCAAAAATGACAGTTTCACATTTTTCATGTCACCAAACCTTGCTCTCAGCTGCTGGGACATAAGAGTTCTAGTTCCCTATTTATAACTTCCAACTTCTTCTGCTGCTAGAGAATGTACAAATAAAAATAGTAATGTAGAGATAAAACTCGATTAGGTACTAGCATAATATAACATTTTTAGGAAAATATTGTATAAGCTACTTTTTTAGCTTATACAGTCAATTTTCACCAGATACTGTCTATTACAATACAAATTATGCAACTGTTGTAACAGTTCACATCCTCAAGTGAGGAGCCTTGGAATTCCCAGCAGAAATCATTTTAGTTTTCATTTCTCTTCCTTGGGGAAGAACACCTTTTGTAGTCTCTACTTTGTATATATATATTTTGTTTATATATATTTGTGTATATTTTGTGTATATATATGTTCATAAATATATATGATAGAGAACTTTTTTTTGAAGATTTTCTTTTGATGTGAACCACTTTTTAAAGTCTTTATTGAATTTGTTACAACATAGCTTCTGTTTTATGTTTTGGTTTTTTGGCTGCCAGGCATGTGGGATCTTAGCTCCCTGACCAGGGATTGAACCTGTACCCCCTGCATTGGAAGATGAAATCTTAACCACTGGACCACCAGGGAAGTCCCTGAAAGGGAATTTTTTTATTTAAGGGAAAAATTCTTTCTTTAACTATATAAGGGATTTTATAATTAGGGAAAAATTGTTCTTTTTGCATACAATTTTGTCACATGAAATCAAATTAAGGGTGTCCACCTGACATTGTTTTATAAAGCCATGCAAATTTAAAACATGTTAGATCGAAGATAATCAAAGCACTCTTCATAATAAATGATGCTTTGCTTTTACTTTTACCTGGATTTCAAGTCCAGAGTGTAAATTAGACTTCAGGTTTATGAAACAGCTTGATTAGCAACCATTCTAGGAATTCATGAATCTATAATAAGAATAATCACTAATCAAGTATGCAACTATGTGGCAGACACAGTGCTTAAGAGTTAACTGAACTTTAATCTTTACCGTAATCACATGAATTAAGGACTTTCATTATTAGCATTATAGGGAAAAATATCTAAATAAAGATATAAATTTGTAGATTTAGTCTAAATATTGGGATCAAATTTTGGAGGACACTTAAAAACCATTCAGTTGCAGGAAAATTATCCATCATTTGGGTTTTTGTGATTATTGTTTTATTCAATTACTAGAAAATTTTCTACGAATATATGATGTTTAGTTATTAATTATTACTCTTTCACTCATAGAACTTTGATTTTAAGTGAAGAAATTCCATATGCAATTTCCTTTGTAGCATACCACAGTATCTCACATAACTTCATGTAGGTGAAAACAGCAGGATATTAGCCCTTTAGAAATAAAGATTTGTTTTCATTTAGGAGAACAAAGTTCTCCTTTTAATAAAAAGCCCCCAAAAAAGTGATCCCTAAACAGAAAAAAATTATTTTAGAAATTATTGTGTATCTGCAGAATTATTTCCCCTACATATCTATCATCTGATGCCAGCATATTTTTCAGCAGTTACCACCTGTTAGAATTCATGTTTTTGGATGAGTGATCAATTAATTTTTATCACGTTGATTTTCCCCAGCAAGCTATAGGTTCACCTCAGCTGCAAAAATTTTCTAAACTGAGCAAAGCCTCCATAGGAGAAGTCAGGATATAATCTTTCAAACACAGTGTAACTCTGTAGGAGTCTATTCAGGAATTTGAGAAAGAACTGTGAGAGAGTAAGTTTGTAGCATGTACGCTGTTTGCAAACCTGACCTTAAAAAGTGATTAAAGTCCACATATAAATGACTATCCTTAACTCTTGTATAGCACTTCTGATTTACTAAGTTTAGTGAATTTGCCAAAATTTATCCTAGGCTAAATACATATTACTAGCTATCCTACAAAAGAATTTAAGTCAGAAGCTTGGAACAAGTTGTTCAAGGGGCACCCTACGTGAGTGCCAAGTTGGTTATACAGCTTTTATAGTCTCCTAACCAAAAGTCAATAATACTGAGGGTATCCCTATAGTCAAATATTGATAACACATAGATTTCCTCCAATAGATTGGATTTATTCCGTGTCTTCTTTCCAAAAGGGATTGAAGTTGAATGTTTAAGAGTTTGAACAGACAATTTGACATATGTTTGCATAACTATGATTCCCTCAGAGAAGTCTGATGAAAATAAAACCAAATTTTTGTTAGATTCTGCAAGGACTTAACCAGTTGCTCCCTAAACTACCAGAAAATACAAATCAAAGTGGAACTTGTATTCCACACATGACTCAAAGGGGCTCATATCACATCAGAACTCCATTGCTCTCCATTCATAACAATCATGCTACAAAGTAAGTAAAAATTCTATCTCCCTCTTACATATGTCTTTCATTTTTCCTCAGCCAAAGGCCCCTCATTTATTCCATTAATCTAACATAAAAGCATTTCGTGCATTGCAAAATGAAACTTCATTACACAAATGGGTTTACATTCAGTGGCAGAGACCTTATCCTCTAGTTTCCTTTCTGTTATCCTTCCTTTTAGGAACACTCTTCTCCTCCTCAAGATATGATCACCCAACTAGAGTTCCCAGCATTCCTTGCAGCCTCATGTGACCATGTGATTTGCCTCTTGCTAATGGTAATTAAGCAAGAGTAATGTGGGCAACTTCAGCCTTCTATCTTTAAAAGGGAAAAATCACTTGCCCTCTAATTCTCTTTCCACATCTCACAGTAGATAAAGCAAACAGTGGTGAGCCAGTGTCCACCAAGCAATTGAAGACAAATTTAGGGAATAGCAGAGCAACAATATAGAAAGAACCCGGGTTCCTAAATGACTCAGCAGCCTCCCTCTAGTTAGTTACATTAAACATCTACTTTGTTTGAGCCACTGTGTTTTAGGATTTCCTTGTCACAGCCTCTTATCTGTATCCCCAAATACAATTATTCAAATTAGAACTCCTTTCATCTCATTTCTACTGTTGACACTTTTGTCTGTGTTGAAACATTGCTGCTGGTGATAGTTTCACCCCAGTATGTAGCAAAAGACTATTATGGGGTCAGTATCGCTTCTCTTTTTGGACAAACATGCTTATTTTGTACTATATACCTGAGCCACTGGGTTTATACAAACTTGGGGCATCCAGGCTGCTACCCTTTAGCCCCATGATATTTGTTTTTAATCATTTTATTATAACATCAATGCTGTTTGAAGTTTTTCTTCACTGTGTTCTTGTAATGAATCTTATTTCTGCCTTTTTATTATCATCATAGAACATTTATTTGTGTGTCTGTTTATAATCCATAATCTGCATATGTATGACCAAGGACAATCTGCCAATAGTATTTATTTCACTGATAATCACCAAATTTCCTGATAGATCCTCCCAAGCTCTCCCATTGGACTAATGCTGGATATACAAGACCTACAGCAGCAGTGTTACTGCAGGTGTTGGTCCAAGTTACTGTGGCCCCAGTATACACATATTCATGATGCAAGCTTTGTTGATAACGTTCTACAACGTGGATTTACTACAAGCAAAAAGATAGTTATTCTCTTTAATCCTTTTTTTTAAGGCAAATGTTAAAGTCTCAATGAAATGATGTACAACTGTATTGAAAAAGACTTACATAGTATCTGTTATTTTTCATCTTTCTTACAGCTAGAAAAACAAATGCCTAATGCCTTTCCTTTCATTTTTGGGCTCACAAATTAGAGTATTTTCAAAGAGAAAAGAACCTTAAGGACTTCTTTTCTAGGAGTTTTTAAACTGTGTTCCTGGCACCCTAGGACTCCAGAGCAGTATCTTAAAGTATGCCTAAAGAGCGGTTGGTGGAGGAGGCTGAGTGGTAGGGACCAGAGGCTCCCACCCTGCTTCAGATCAGTTTTCTTTAATCTTTAAGATGTTAGGGTTCCGTTTGAGATTTCATTTTTTAAATGTGTTTTCTAATATTTGAAAAGTGCTAATCTAGTCCAAACCAAATGAGGGAACTAAGAGCTCAAGGGAATAAGATTTACTCATGAAGTAAGAGCAGATTTGTGGTGAAGTTAAGATGGGATCCTAGTCTTTTGACATCTTGTCCAGAATTTTTATACCAAAGCTACAGAGATGATTTAATAAAATGTGGGCGTTCAACCACACACAGTTAAAGTGACATAGCTATTCTGGTATTCATGTGACTTATAGGAGTTTCGACAATAACTTCAAATTTCCCTGTATTTTTCATCTGGCTTTTAGTTCAGAATAGTGCTAAATGTTTTGATTTCTGTATCCAGCAATTAAGATTAGTATTAATATTTTTCTACTTTAGAAAAAGCAACTTTTTTAATTTAAAAAATTATGACTGCTCTAAAAAATTTTTTTTAAATAAGGAAATTATGACATAGCAGAATGCACAGGACTCTAATAGGAAACATGATTCTAAATACTGCTCTGCCATCAAAGAAACAGCTTTGTGCCCTTTCTTTGCCAATCATGTCATCTTGACAGACCTCAAATTTCTTAGTTTTTAATGTGATTAGTCTATACAGCTTATAAGGTTTCTTCCAGATCTAAAAATCTAGAACTCTCTTTTCTAGGTTAATCCTGTCCATCTGCAGATCAAGCAATAAAGTGTATAATTATTCAGTGTATATCTCTGTGCATAATGTATGTATGTATGTTTTAGCATATGCCTACAAATCAAGGAATCTTCAAGCTTTTAATTTTATGGCTCTATTTTATGGGTTTTTTCCATTTTTAAAAATATACTGTTATTTGCATTCAATAAATTCACCCTTTTAAGTGTAGAGTTCTGTGAGTTTTTATGAACATTTACAGTTACATAATCACCACCAAAATCAAGACATATAACAATTCCATCATGCCAAAAAATTCCCACCTCCCTTTAGAGTCAACTTCACACCATACTTATTCCCTAACAACTACAGCTCTGTTTTCTGTCATTGTAGTTTCACCTTTGCTTCTTTATGTATTTTTTTTTAATCTTGAGAGTCCTTACTTCTTTACTTTCATCTGTAGTTCTGAAAGTTAAATAGTATACACTGCACCTACTCTGATGGTTGCCTTATATCTTGTTTAATTTTAACAACAAATTGACAATAATTCTGAGATGCAGACATCACTACACTGACTTTATATATGAGGAAACTGAGACTCGTAGAAGTAATTTTCCAGGGTAACAGAGCTGGTAAACAAAGAACCCCAGCTCCTTAATGACCACAGCACCACGATACACACCCTGATATAGCCGCTCTCCAGACTTCTTGTACATGAGAGCAAAATAAACTTTTATTTGTTTGAGCCTCTGTTATTTTGAGTTTTCTGCTACATGAAGCCAAATCTAACCTCATTTGTTTTGGATCCTCCTTTTTGAGCATCCTTTTCTCAGGACACATGCTAATCTCTCCAGCAGGCTTACCAGACCCAGGGAGAGATCATAGTTTAATTACATTTTCGGAGCCTTAAAGGTGGCCACAGGTCAAAGTGCTATCTCAAATTCTTATTTTTAAAATCTCCATCTATTGGAATCTAAGTCTGTATTTCAATTAGTTCCAAACCCAGAGGAGGACAGGGATGATATTTATTGGAGCTCCTAAATGCCAACATTTATTTTCATTTTTAATTTACCAGATGATTGCCCATTCTCCAATTTGTGTTACGTATAATTTTTAAAAACTGCTTAGTCTACATTTTAGATGCATATTAAAAATACACTTTGCATCATACTCATATTCACAGAGGTCAGTTTGATTTAGCAGAGGCAACCCTGATGCTCAAATCGGACAAATCTACTTCATACTCACAGATGCAAGATCCACAGGCCAAAATTCTCTCCCTTTAACCCCCTTAGAATATCATGTACAGTGGAACACAGCTCCCTGAAACAGCTTTCTTAATCTTAAGGCTATTGACATAAGAAAAATAGTGTCTCCTACAGGGAAGAAGGCTAGAGTGGTCTGTAAATAAAAAAAGATATTATATGGGAAGAACTGAGGACTACATTTTAAAACAATGTGCTTTCACATAAGCATTTATGTTAAACAATCTGATGAAAGTTCATAAATATTTACTTCACATTGCAATCTGCATACATATTTTCATATCAGATATAGGAAGAATACAATTAAAACATCAAGCCGTTACATACACAGTACACAAGCAAGTTACTTGAATGAGTAGGTTAAAAAAATAAGGTAGATTGTTAGGTTTTTTTTAGTGTTGGAATCAGTAACTTAAGAAAGGGAAAATAATGTTATCTGGTATTATTAGATGATAGCATAACTAATCTTGTAGAAATGGGAAGGAAGTCATACTATGTACATTTCTCATGGAAGAAACTTTTTTCTACTCTCAGTATGAGTACGTGCTCTGGGGGACCAGTGGTTTTATTTTTTGCCTATGGGCTTTCTCATTGTTGGACATCACAGTGTTTTGCTCTTTTTTTTCAACTGCTAAAGCTAACGGACATATTTATGTACCCCTTCCAGGAAGCAGATATAAATTCATGACCTATGTTTTATATTCTAACATCATTCCAGAGGTCATCTTTTCTTTCTAATCTTATTTTCCTTTTGTTTATTTTAAATCATTTATCTTTTTAAATACAGATATGCCTGTACTATTTCTTAAATCATTCGTGGAAAAACACAAATTCTAAATTAATTAACTAGTAAACTATACTAATATTGGTATTTTTAGTTACCCACTTAAGACACCTAAAATAATCAGGTATTAGAATAGAATGTGGATGATACTTATATTATCATCTTACCTCTATAAGATCAATAATCAGAGGATGTTAACAGAGTCCTTCACTGTCAATGGTATAAATTCTATTTAATTCATAGGGAAATAAAGACATGAGAAAGCAAATAAGTCTAATGGTTCAAAAATTAGAAACCTGATATTAATGCACTGTTACTGACTCCATGTTCAGACTAATATGTCAGTTATTCATCAACAGAATGAAAGTTAAAGTCAATCAGCTTTATTATTTTTAAAGTGTAGATATATTTAAATGTAACCATACGAATGTGTTTTGATTGGTTCAATTTCTTATTACAGATGAACTTGAGTTAAGAGAAAAATATATCTGCTAAAATATTTGCGTAGATATATGATTCACTATAGCAATATTTTACATAGAGTAAAATAAATCAAAAATGTTTTATGCTGATATCGTTTTTACTAACAGCTCAGGAGGAAAGGGAAGAGAAAACATCTATTCTTTTTAGAATCTTTTGCCTTTATTAGGTGCCCAGGCAATCTGTCTCTAAACCTTTCTGTCTTGTGCAAACATTCAACATCATTAGATTGAAATAGTTTAACTGAGGGAATTCCAATTTATACCTCTTCTAGATCAATTATTATATTTTAGTTGTTTTAAGTGCCTCCTCTCACTTTCCAAGGTGTCCTGATTTGAGAGGCATTATGTGGTTACCCTAAATACGATGGATTTCAGTAGCTCTCAGGAATGATAGATAGCAATAAGGTGCTTACTTCTAAAAGGCCATGATTCTGTTTCTGGGAGACAAAGATCTCTGAAAACTATGGCTAAACATTTTTATGAATTGTCACTTAAATTATCTAGCCTTAGAGCATATTTAGGGATTTCTGTACAAAGTGTATAAAAATAATTCTAGATCAAAGCTTTGAGAGGTTAAGTGACTTTCCCAAGGCCACACATTTACTAAGTGAGAGAGCTAGGATGCTATCCCAGATTTGTTGGATTCCAAAGACAGTGCCTTTAACTAGCTATGCTACAATAACACCCCCTACCTTAGTCCATGATTTTTGTCCAACTCACAGTTCGTTAGAACTCCACCATACAACTGCTGGCACACTGCTCCCTCACTGCCCAATTCAACAGCTCCCATAACCCCCATCGTGAGATCATGCCAACTCTAGTTTCTAATACTTCTATTCTTCTCTGCCAGACCAAAATTAACATTTTTTCTCATGGCCTAACGTGAAGTTTGTAACAACAAGTGATAATAGGTAATCAGATAAATTAATCATTACTAATGGGTTGATATCGAATGTGCAATGTCTTCTCAGGGAAAGTTGTATTCTAACCATTTAAAATAAGTATTACAATATGGTAATTAAGGGGCAGTATAAATATTGCAAACTAAACATAGGTCAGTCAGGTTAGAGGCATGAGAGTCAGCAGAAGGGCAGTATTTTGGGTCAACTGCATTCTGACATCTGTCAAAACTACTGCATAATCTTTTCAGCCCACTGCTATGTAAGTCAGATCTAGATATTGTCAGTCCATCATTAACAATATGTATGAAATTGCTCAAGTAGAATAATAGGGACAAAACCTTCAGTGTATTTCCCCCAAAAGTATAAAAATAGCAATATGCTTGCATTGGCCTAAACAAAGAGCTCACTGAGCCATGTACCTGCATAAGATAAACAACTCTGCAGTGCTTTACAGGTTTGCTGACTTTGTGAGAAAGTAACCAGGGCTAAGTGAAGAATGTCTATAAGAGCAAACATTCAGAATGAATGGTCAGTAAAATCTCAAATTGTATGCTATAGAATAATGTTGTAAATTATTTTCACATTTCACCTGCTTTAAAAAAAATTTTATTCAGACCATAATTCTTTTAGTGTCCTGTCCTCATATCTCAAAAACATTTTCACCTCTCAGAGGCAAACTCTTCACTTCTGTCACTGCTTCTCAAATCACTAAGCCAAGAGATCATACCTGACAGCTTTAAGAATATAGATCCCCAGGCTCTTCCGGGAAGATGGCGGAAGAGTAAGACGCGGAGATCACCTTCCTCCCCACAGATACTCCAGAAATACATCTACACGTGGAACAACTCCTACAGAACACCTACTGAACGCTGGCAGAAGACCTCAGACCTCCCAAAAGGCAAGAACCCCACTACGTACCTGGGTAGGGCAAAAGAAAAAAGAATAAACAGAGACAAAAGGATAGGGACAGGCCGGCACCAGTGGGAGGGAGCTGTGAAGGAGGAAAGATTTCCACACACTAGAAGCCCCTTCGCGGGCAGAGACTGCGGGTGGCAGAGGGGAGAGCTTCGGAGCTGTGGGGGAGAGCACAGCAACAGGGGTGAGGAGGGCAAAGCAGGGAGAGATTCCCGCACAGAGGATCGGTGCCGACCAGCACTCACCAGCTTGAGAGGCTTGTCTGCTCACTCGCCGGGACGGGCGGGGCTGGGAGCTGAGGCTCGGGCTTCCGTCGTCAGAACGCCCGGTTGGCAGCGTGAAGACAGCCTGAAGGGGGCTAGCGCACCACAGCTGGCCGGGAGGGAGAGCGGGGAAAAGTCTGGACCTGCCGAAGAGGTAAGAGACTTTTTCTTCCCTCTTTGTTTCCTGGTGGGCGAGGAGAGGGGATTAAGAGTGCTGCTTAAAGGAGCTCCAGAGATGGGCGCGAGCCGCGGCTAAAAGCGCGGACCCCAGAGACGGGCATGAGACGCGAAGGCTGCTGCTGCCGCCACCAAGAAGCCTGTGTGCGAGCACAGCTCACTCTCCATATCCCGCTTCCGGGGAGCCTGTGCAGCCCGCCACTGCCAGGGTCCCGGGATCCAGGGACAACTTCCCTGGGAGACCGCATGGTGCGCCTCAGGCTGGTGCAACATCACGCTGGCCTCGGCCGCCGCAGGCTCGCCCCGCCCTCCGTGCCCCTCCCTCGCCCCCGGCCTGAGTGAGCCAGAGCCCTCGAATCAGCGGCTCCTTTAACCCCGTCCTGTATGAGGGAAGAACAGACGCCCTCCGGCAACCTACACGCAGAGGCGGGGCCAAATCCAAAGCGGAGCCCCTGGCAGCTGTGAGAACAAAGAAGAGAAAGGGAAATCTCTCCAGCAGCCTCAGAAGCAGCGGATTAAAGCTCCACAATCAACTTGATGTACCCTGCATCTGTGGAATACATGAATAGGCAACGAATCATCCCAAATTGAAGAAGTGGACTTTGAGAGCAAGATTTATGATTTTTTCCCCTTTTCCTCTTTTTTTGAGTGTGTATGTGTATGCTTCTGTGTGAGATTTTGTCTGTATAGCTTTGCTTCCACCATTTGTCCTAGGGTTCTAGCCGTGTGTTTTTTTAAATAATTATTTTTTTAATAACTTTATTATATTTTATTTTATTTTACTTTATCTTCTTTCTTTTCTTCCTTCCCTCCTTCCTCCCTTCCTTCCTCCCTCCCTCCCTCTTTTCTTTCTTTCTTTCTTTCTACTTCTACTAATTCTTTCTTTCTACTTTTTCTCTCTTTTATTCTGAGCCGTGTGAATGAAAGGCTCTTGGTGCTGTAGCCAGGAGTCAGTGCTGTGCCTCTGAGGTCTGAGAGCCAACTTCAGGACACTGGTCCACAAGAGACCTCCCAGCTCCAAACAATATCAAACAGTGAAAATCTCCCAGAGATCTCCATCTCGACACTAGCACCCAGCTTCACTCAACGACCAGCAAGCTACAGTGCTGGACATCCTATGCCAAACAACTAGCAAGACAGGAACACAACCCCATGCATTAGCAGAGAGGCTGCCTAAAATCATAATAAGTCCACAGACACCCCAAAACACACCACCAAACGTGGACCTGCCCACCAGAAAGACAAGATCCAGACTTATCCACCAGAACACAGGCACTAGTCCCCTCCACCAGGAAGCCTACACAACCCACTGAATCAACCTTAGCCACTGGGGACAGACACCAAAAACAACAGGAACTACGAACCTGCAGCCTGCAAAAAGGAGACCCCAAACACAGTAAGATAAGCAAAATGAGAAGACAGAGAAACACACAGCAGATGAAGGAGCAAGATAAAAAAACCCACCAGACCTAACAAATGAGGAGGAAATAGGCAGTCTACCTGAAAAAGAATTCAGAATAATGATAGTAAAGATGATCCAAAATCTTGGAAATAGTATAGACAAAATGCAAGAAACATTTAACAAGGACCTAGAAGAACTAAAGATGAAACAAACAATGATGAAGAACACAATAAATGAAATGAAGAATACTCTAGATGGGATCAATAGCAGAATAACTGAGGCAAAAGAACGAATAAGTAACCTGGAAGATAAAATAGTGGAAATAACTACTGCAGAGCAGAATAAAGAAAAAAAAGAATGAAAAGAACTGAGTACAGTCTCAGAGACCTCTGGGACAACATTAAACATACCAACATTCGAATTATAGGGGTTCCAGAAGAAGAAGAGAAAAAGAAAGGGACTGAGAAAATATTTGAAGAGATTATAGTTGAAAACTTCCCTAATATGGGAAAGGAAATAGTTAATCAAGTCCAGGAAGCACAGAGAGTCCTATACAGGATAAATCCAAGGAGAAATACACCAAGACACATATTAATCAAACTGTCAAAAACTAAATACAAAGAAAACATATTAAAAGCAGCAAGGGTAAAACAACAAAAAACACACAAGGGAATCCCCATAAGGTTAAGAGCTGATCTTTCAGCAGAAACTCTGCAAGCCAGAAGGGACTGGCAGGACATATTTAAAGTGATGAAGGAGAAAAACCTACAACCAAGCTTACTCTACCCAGCAAGGATCTCATTCAGATTTGATGGAGAAATTAAAACCTTTACAGACAAGCAAAAGCTGAGAGAGTTCAGCACCACCAAACCATCTTTACAACAACTGCTAAAGGAACTTCTCTAGACAAGAAACACAAGAGAAGGAAAAGACCTACAATAACGAACCCAAAACAATTAAGAAAATGGGAATAGGAACATACATATCGATAATTACCTTAAATGTAAATAGACTAAATGCTCCCACCAAAAGACACAGATTAGCTGAATGGATACAAAAACAAGACCCATATATTTGCTGTCTACAAGAGACCCACTTCAGACCTAGAGACACATACAGAATGAAATTAAGGGGATGGAAAAAGATATTTCATGCAAATGGAAACCAAAAGAAAGCTGGAGTAGCAATTCTCATATCAGACAAAATAGACTTTAAAATAAAGAATATTAGAAGAGACAAAGAAGGACACTACATAATGATCAAGGGATCGATCCAAGAAGAAGATATAACAATTGTAAATATTTATGCGCCCAACATAGGAGCACCTCAATACATAAGGCAAATACTAAGAGCCATAAAAGGGGAAATCAACAGTAACACATTCATAGTAGGGGACTTTAACATCCCACTTTCACCAATGGACAGATCATCCAAAATGAAAATAAATAAGGAAACACAAGCATTAAATGATACATTAAACAAGATGGACTTAATTGATATTTATAGGATATTCCATCCAAAAACAACAGAATACACATTTTTCTCAAGTGTTCATGGAACATTCTCCAGGATAGATCATATCTTGGGTCACAAATCAAGTCTTAGTAAATTTAAGAAAATTGAAATTTTCTTAATTTTCAATTAAGAAAGAAATTAATTTTCAATTAATTTTATCAAGTATCTTTTCTGACCACAATGCTATGAGATTAGATATCAATTACAGGAAAAGATCTGTAAAAAATACAAACACATGGAGGCTGAAATAAACAATACACTACTTAATAACAAAGTGATCACTGAACAAATCAAAGAGGAAATTAAAAAATACCTAGAAACAAATGACAATGGAGACACAATGACCCAAAATCTGTGGGATGCAGCAAAAGCAGTTCTTAGAGGGAAGTTTATAGCAATACAATCCTACCTTAAGAAACAGGAAACATCTGGAATAAACAACCTAACCTTGCTCCTAAAGCAATTAGAGAAAGAAGAACAAAAAAAACCCAAAGTTAGCAGAAGGAAAGAAATCATAAAAATCAGATCAGAAATAAATGAAAAAGAAATGAAGGAAATGATAACAAAGATCAATAAAACTAAAAGCTGGTTCTTTGAGAAGATAAACAAAATTGATAAACCATTAGCCAGTCTCATCAAGAAAAAAAGGGAGAAGACTCAAATCGATAGAATTAGAAAAGCAACTGACACTGCAGAAATACAAAAGATCATGAGAGATTACTACAAGCAACTCTATGCCAATAAAATGGACAACCTGGAAGAAATGGACAAATTCTTAGAAATGTACAACCTGCCAAGACTGCATCAGGAAGAAATAGAAAATATAAACAGACCAATCACAAGCAGTGAAATTGAAACTGTGATTAAAAATCTTCCAACAAACAAAAGCCCAGGACCAGATGGCTTCACAGGCAAATTCTATCAAACATTTAGAGAAGAGCTAACACCTATCCTTCTCAAACTCTTCCAAAATATAGCAGAGGGAGGAACACTCCCAAACTCATTCTACGAGGCCACCATCACCTTGATACCAAAACCAGACAAGGATGTCACAAAGAAAACTACAGGCCAATATCACTGATGAACATAGATGCAAAAATCCTCAACAAAATACTAGCAAACAGAAACCAACAGCACATTAAAAGGATCATACACCATGATCAAGTGGGGTTTATTCCAGGAATGCAAGTATTCTTTAATATACGCAAATCAATCAATGTGATAAACCATATTAACAAATTGAAGGAGAAAAACCATATGATCATCTCAATAGATGCAGAGAAAGCTTTTGACAAAATTCAACACCCATTTATGATAAAAACCCTGCAGAAAGTAGGCATAGAGGGAACTTCCCTCAACATAATAAAGGCCATATATGACAAACCCACAGCCAACATCGTCGTAAATGGTGAAAAACTGAAAGCATTTCCACTAAGATCAGGAACAAAACAAGGTTGCCCACTCTCACCACTCTTATTCAACATAGTTTTGGAAGTTTTAGCCACAGCAATCAGAGAAGAAAAGGAAATAAAAGGAATCCAAATCGGAAAAGAAGAAGTAAAGCTATCACTGTTTGCAGATGACATGATACTATACATAGAGAATCCTAAAGATGCTACCAGAAAACTACTAGAGCTAATGAATGAATTTGGTAAAGTAGCAGGATACAAAATTAATGCACAGAAATCTCTAGCATTCCTATACACTAATGATGAAAAATCTGAAAGTGAAATCAAGAAAACATTCCCATTTACCATTGCAACAAAAAGAATAAAATATCTAGGAATAAACCTACCTAAGGAGACAAAAGACCTCTGTGCAGAAAATTATAAGACACTGATGAAAGAAATTAAAGATGATACAAGCAGATGGAGAGATATACCATGTTCTTGGATTGGAAGAATCAACATTGTGAAAATGACTCTACTACCCAAAGCAATCTACAGATTCAATGCAATCCCTATCAAACTACCACTGGTATTTTTCACAGAACTAGAACAAAAAATTTCACAATTTGTATGGAAACACAAAAGCCCCTAATAGCCAAAGCAATCTTGAGAAAGAAAAACGGAGCTGGAGGAATCAGGCTCCCTGACTTCAGACTATACTACAAAGCTACAGTAATCAAGACAGTATGGTACTGGCACAAAAACAGAAACATAGATCAATGGAACAGGATAGAAAGCCCAGAGATAAACCCATGCACATATGGTCACCTTATCTTTGATAAAGGAGGCAGGAATGTACAGTGGAGAAAGGACAGCCTCTTCAATAAGTGGTGCTGGGAAAACTGGACAGGTACATGTAAAAGTATGAGATTAGATCACTCCCTAACACCATACACAAAAATAAGCTCGAAATGGATTAAAGACCTAAATGTAAAGCCAGAAACTATCCAACTCTTAGAGGAAAACATAGGCAGAACACTCTATGACATAAATCACAGCAAGATCCTTTTTGACCCACCTCCTAGAGAAATGGAAATAAAAACAAAAATAAACAAATCTGACCTAATGAAACTTCAAAGCTTTTGCACAGCAAAGGAAACCATAAACAAGACCAAAAGACAACCCTCAGAATGGGAGAAAATATTTTCAAATGAAGCAACTGACAAAGGATTAATCTCCAAAATTTATAAGCAGCTCATACAGCTCAATAACAAAAAAACAAACAATCCAATCCAAAAATGGGCAGAAGGCCTAAATAGACATTTCTCCAAAGAAGATATACAGACTGCCAACAAACAAATGAAAGAATGCTCAGCATCATTAATCATTAGAGAAATGCAAATCAAAACTACAATGAGATATCATCTAACACCAGTCAGAATGGCCATCATCAAAAAATCTAGAAACAATAAATGCTGGAGAGGGTGTGGAGAAAAGGGAACCCTCTTGCACTCTTGGTGGGAATGTAAATTGATACAGCCACTATGGAGAACAGTATGGAGGTTCCTTAAAAAACTACAAATAGAACTACCATATGACCCAGCAATCCCACTACTGGGCATATACCCTGAGAAAACCATAATTCAAAAAGAGTCATGTACCAAAATGTTCATTGCAGCTCTATTTACAATATCCCGGAGATGGAAACAACGTAAGTGTCCATCATCGGATGAATGGATAAAGAAGATGTAGTACATATATACAATGGAATATTACTCAGCCATAAAAAGAAACAAAACTGAACTATTTGTAATGAGGTGGCTAGACCCAGAGTCTGTCATACAGAGTGAAGTAAGTCAGAAAGAGAAAGACAAATGCCATATGCTAACACATATATATGTAATTTAAGAAAAAAAAATGTCATGAAGAACCTAGGGGTAAGACAGGAATAAAGACACAGACCTACTAGAGAATGGACTTGAGGATATGGGGAGGGGGAAGGGTAAGCTGTGACAAAGCGAGAGAGAGGCTTGGACATATATACACTACCAAACGTAAGGTAGATAGCTAGTGGGAAGCAGCTGCATAGCACAGGGAGATCAGCTCAGTGCTTTGTGACCACCTGGAGGGGTGGGATAGGGAGGGTGGGAGGGAGGGAGATGCAAGAGGGAAGAGAAATGGGAACATATGTATATGTATAACTGATTCACTTTGTTATAAAGCAGAAACTAACAACAAAAAAGAAAACGAATATAGATCCCCAGGCCAAAGGAAGAAAAGCAAAACTTATTCCATTTATTTTATTGAAATGCCTAAGTCATTTTTGGTCTATAGCCTGATTTTCACTGGCTTTTTAAAAAATTAACTTTTATTAGAGTATTGATTTACAATGTTGTGTTAGTTTCTGCTGTACAACAAAGTGAATCAGTTATATATATACATATATCCACCCTTTTTTAGATTCTATTTCCATATAGGTCATTACAGAGTATTGAGTAGAGTTCCCTGTGCTATACAGTAGGTTCTTATTATCAGTAGTTATCTGTTTTATATATAGTAGTGTGTATATGTCAGTCCCAATCTCCCAATTTGTCCCTCCCCTCTCCTTTACCCCTTGGTAACCATAAGTTTGTTTTCTACATCTGTGACTCTATTTCTGTTTTGTAAATAGGCTCATTTGTACCATTTTTTTAGATTCCACATATAAGTGATATCATATGGCACTTGTCTTTCTCTGTCTGACTTACTTCACTCAGTATGACAATCTCTAGGTCCACCCATGTCGCTGCAAATGGCATTGTTTTGTTCTTTTTTATGGCTGAGTAATATTCCATTGTATATATGCACCATATCTTCTTTTTCCATTCTTCCTTCGATGTACATTTAGGTTGCTTCCGTGTCTTTTTAATGAGATTTGTAGCTGTCCCCATTTGTGGTAGAGCTTGTTTTCATGAGAATGCTATTCCCATATTCACTTGCCTACAAACCATTCCTGCAAAGATGCGTAGAGCGCTACCCAGAAAAGAAGTTGTCATATCTCTTCAGTAAAGTAGACAGGTGTTGTCAATCACACAGCTGATTCCAAATCAAATTTTAGGCAAAAGGTGGCAAAAGAGCACCAGAAACTTGATTTTATGCATTATAAGAGGCATGATACTGCTGTTCAGAAACTCTTCAATTTGTTCTCGACTGTTTCTAAGTTAAGCCATCTTCCACAAACCCACAACCAAGTGCATGCCTGCTCATGCCCACTAGTGGACTGGGACTTAGGATGCAGCTAAGGTCTTACCAAGCCTATAAAACTTACTTAATTCCTGTGATGTCAAGGGGCCAAAAATCAGCATCTCCTCTCAAAAGTCAAGAAAATATATAGTCTTTAGACAGGCATCAAACAATACTATTGGCAGTTTACTTTATTCAAAATGATGTTCTGGTGTTAATTTGATAATGCTTATAAGGTTGTTTGAGCTCATTTGGAGCCAGTATAAATATATACAGAACTTGTGGCAATAGCTGTTAAATTCTTTGCCTACCTGCCTTAAAGTGTTCAGATACCTGTTCGCTAAGAAACATCCTCCTTCTTTAATACCCAGTAATGCTTTTGATTTTTAAGCTGTCTCCCAGACCATGGCCAAAGTGAGATGTTTTGAGCATAACTGATATCTAAACTATCACCGATCTCCTGTTTTTCTTATCCCTCTATTTCCACCACTGCCACAATCCTCATCCAACTTAACAGGATTTCTCACCCTTATTACTGCAATATCCTCATAACTGATCCCCTTTCTCTCAATCATGCCCAATTCTATCCACTTTTTTGCTTTGTAAATTAACTTTTTTTTTCATTGTGTCCCCTTTCTACCCTATTAAGACATTTGCTTAACTTCCCATTTCCTTAGGATAAGGTTAAACAAAATCTTAACGTGGACTATAAAGTGTAAGAGAGTCAGAGCTGCCTACGTTTCCATCACTGGTTTTTCCTGCTTTCCCAGTCTTTCTGCTCCCCATACTCACCAGAGTCTCTCTTGCCTACAGAACTCTGAAATGCTGATCTCTGCCTCCTCTCAATTATCCCACCTTCTCCATCGTCCAGAATCCCTCCAACACTTTACTAGCTCGCTTCTACTCCTCCTGCAGACTCAGTGTTAATTCTACTTCCCCAAGAAGTCTTTAAATGACCACTGGTGTCCATGTCCTATCCTTGTGGTGTATTCTCATTGCACCCTTTACTTCACCTTTCTTGATACTCTTAACTGTTGAAATGATTTATTATCTATATTTCTTACAGGTCCTAAGTTCTGTGACATCAAGAGCTCTTTCTGCTTCATGCTTGACCACATGTATATCCAGTGCCTAGCACATAAAGGAAGCCCAATCAATATTTGTTGAATAAATTAGTGAAGTTTATAGGACTCTTTGATTTCTGCACTAATAACAAAGTCTCCAACAAAAACTTACTGAATCCTAGGATAAGTGCCCACACATTTGTCACTCTTCCAGAAACAGACTGTAATTACTATTGAATTTGCAGAACTCCATGTGCCATTTTTAGCATAAATGGAATGCAGAATTAAAAGATAATTTTGAAGTCAGTTATATGTTCTGCCTGGGAAAAATAATCTAAATACATATGAATAATTATGTATATACTAATATCCCTTCACTCTGATAATGCATGTTCCATCCTATTGCTTAGGGAAGAAAAGTTTACAATCCCATCACTTTATATATGCACAATTTACTTTCCTATTTTTAATTCTTTCCACTTATCACCATTTGACAAAATTTACTTGTGTATACATGTCTTATTATTGCAGCTTCCGAAGAATATATGCTTCATGAGAGCAGGAACCTCTGTCTGATGTTGATCACTATGAGTTCGTGCCTGACTCATACATAGTAAGTGTTTGATAGATATTATTGGATAAATAAATTGTCCTTGTTTCTTGTAGCTAAAGTAAATAATTTTAAAAATATCAATCCCAGGCTGACCTTAGAAATGGATAAATTTTGAATGATTTAAAGGTCTAATTGCTGAAAATATGTTTCCTATCCAGATGCCATTGTGTATGAAAACATGTCATTGATCCGGTTCCTATTAAGGGTTTGGCTTTAAAAATATAGACTCTAAGGAACATACACCAAGGTTTTAAAACTATATCTTTTCCACTTGGCAAGAGTGACCTAGATAAATAACAGAAAGTGATTCTAGTGAAGGAAAAACTGTAATACAGGTGGTAAGGAAGGATGGAAAAAAATGCCAACTACTTTATTCTTTTTTTAAAAAGAGTTTTTTTGAAGATTTTTTTTTGATGTGGACCATTTTAAAGTCTTTATTGAATTTATTACAGTATTACTTCTGTTTTATATTTTGGTTTTTTGGCCACGAGGCATGTGGGATCTTAGCTCCCCAACCAGGGATGGAACCGGTACCCCCTGCATTTGAAGGCAAAGTCTTAACCACTGGACCGCCAGGGAAGTCCCTCACCTTCTTTAAACTTTTGCCTGGTATTCTCTCTTTTTGAATCCAAGATGTACTGAAAATCAGGGCCATACTAAACCAGTGAGAAGCTAGTCTACTTTTTAAGATTTCTACAGATGTCACTTCAGTGCCTACTCAGTTATTTTAATTTGTTTTACTTCTGTCATAACTTCCCATCAAATGTATGAAACAGTCACCTTTCCCTTGTACCTCAAATCACTTGTCTTCTGAGTAGCAAACTTTATTACGAGCTTATAATTACAGGCTACATAAAACCATGCTAGAAATAGAGAAGTGACCAGTTATTCTAGTTCATGTTCAGTTAGTGAGGGATATCCAAATCGATACAGGGAATGGACTTTTCACCTGCATATTTCGTTCTAATTCAACTCTTTGTTCAGCTACCAGGAAATTTATTTTACAAGGTTTTGCAGGAATTTATGGATTTTTCCATACTCAATGACTTTTAATAATATTTTAAGTATCTTTGAGAATTAGGAACTGGATGCCTAAAAATTAACATCTCTCAAACAATATTCACAAGACTCTGATATGACTTTCCCCGTACCTGTCCCCATTTTTTTTTCTTTGATGCTTACTTTCAATGCAAAAACAAAATTAGCAGCAAGTGTGCACTCTGAGGAAAATGAAGTGAGACTGCTTTCAGCAGCACCTTCAGCTAAATGCTTCTTAACATAATGAATTTTTATCCACCTGGAGAATTTTGGAAATGTAGTAATATTCAGAATATACTTGGATCTGGGAATACTGTGACCACAAAATCACTTTTGTATTACTGTATCCAAGTGAAATAGCTATTAATCTTAAACTATTATAGAAAAAATTTAATGAGATTATTAAAATAACTATTAAAACCCCTTACTCTCAGACATTTTGATATTATGACAAAATTTTTAAAGTATATTTTAGATATGTGTAATTCATATATAGTGGAAAAATCATATACTTTGGGATGAAGAAAATTTATTTTAAGTTCCAGACCCAGCTTCTACTGGTATGGTCAAGTTACTTGACCTCTTTAAGCCTCAATTTCCTTAGTTTAATTATGAGAAAATATCAGACAAACCCAAATTGAGGAACATTCTACAAAATCTCCAACCAATATTTCTCAAAAATGTGAAGATCATGAAAAATAAGGAAAGAATTCACAAACTAGAAAAGACTACAGAGACATGATGGTTATAAACAATTTCTATACCAAGACTGAATCCTGGAATAGAAAAAAGCATTCATGGAAGACAAGTTAAAGCTGAATCAAATCTGGAGTTTAGTTAATACATGTACCAATTTTGCTTTCTTAGCTTATTTAGATAACATAGTAATAATAGGAAAAGCCAGATATTGAAGATATGGGTGCTCTCTGTACTATCTTTACAACTTTTCTTTAAATTAAATTTATTTCAAAATAAAAAGTTTAGTACAAAATTAATTTAAAAAATAAAGATAGGGCTTCCCTGGTGGCGCAGTGGTTGAGAGTCCACATGCCGATGCAGGGAACGCGGGTTTGTGCCCCGGTCCGGGAAGATCCCACATGCCGCGGAGCGGCTGGGTCCGTGAGCCATGGCCGCTGAGCCTGCGCGTCCGGAGCCTGTGCTCCACAATGGGAGAGGCCACAACAGTGAGAGGCCCGTGTACCGCAAAAAAAAAAAAAAAATTAAAAAAATTAAAATATTTAATAAAAATAACCATAAAACAGAATTATAGATAAAATGAAATGCAGCTAAATAATTATAGTCTTCATTTTACCATTATTTTAATCAAAATAAAAGGCTTTCAATATATAAAGTATAAAATTTTCTATCATATAATCTACATTGTGAATCAATAATTTGAGTAATTTTTATTAAGTTATCTAAAATATGTAGACATATGTTCATTTGCTGGAGTCAGAGCTCTCATTAGCTTCTCAAAGGGTTCTAGAACTCAAAGAAGCCTTGGAAGGAGGAGAAAGAGCAGAAGAAGAGGAGGAGGAGGAGAAATAACATTCATGGAGTACAAGCTCGTGGGACGGGACTATGTTAACGATCTTATCTGAATGATCTCATTGAATTCTCACAATTTCCTGAGTTATGGTTATTATCCCTATTTTCCCAGTCAAGCAAAAGGAGCTTATGATCTTGCCCAAATTCACGCTGCTAATAGCCGGGAGTATTTAACTATAGAGCCCAAACAAATGTACACTGTATTATACTGCCCTCCTGTAAGCCCCAAAATTTAAAGGCCACTTGTCCACGTGGATGGGAATGACAGAGTTCTATCAACAATTCTAAAAAGAAGAAAAAGGAAAAGAAAAATTTAAACGAAGACAAGTGGGCAATGACAAAACTTGGTAAATTATTCACTCACTTTTTTAGAGGTGTTTAATTTAAATTATCTGTGAATTATCTAAGAAATAGTTGGCCTTATAGATACCTCTGTACTGTTTTTGATCATTGCTCTTCTGAAAAAATTATTTTAAAAGTTGTTTAAAACAACCTAAAAGCCACAAAGAAAATCTGTTTCAGTTTTGAAACCTGTGTCAGTTTAATCTTGGTGACTCAAATAGCAAGCCTCGATTAGAACTCAGAGCTCTGGATTTCTTGTTCAACTGCTCCCACTCTTGGGAACTCCTAATATTCATGAAACTTAGACTAGAACTCATGGAAATAGCAACAGTAGTGCAAGCATAGCTAAAGAAAGTGAGTCCATTTGGGAAGCCTTATCAAAAGAGGAAAATGTTCTTTCCTTTCATCAGCTCAGGTGATTCAAGCAAACTGTCAACTTATGTTTCCATCATAATTATTTCCTTCAGCTGGACTTACTACATCTCCCATCAATGAAGTCACTACATGCATACAAGGTTGTAAAATCAAGGCCCATCCCTGTTGCTAAAGTTTACAATCAAAAGAACACAAAGAACAAACACAAAAATAAGCTTCATCACACAGGACTGACAAACTCAGGAAAGATCTAAGACTTATCCATTATGAAAACCTAAAGAGAAGGGTTTGTTTCAGAAGAGGAAGAGATGGGAATGAGATGGATATTAGCATTTGGGCTTCAAATGTCTAGAGCCATTGAAAACACGGGTTTCTTTTCTACGTTACGACTGTTGAGAGCCACTTGGTTTCATTCTTTTGCAGAAACGCATTCTGCCTTTTGGAAGGAAAAACAATGATCTTCAGCTCACTGAATTATTCAGAGATAACATGGAGCATTGGAAATAACAAGTTCCCTGATAGAGCTCCATGAAATTAATAGTCAGGCTCTCAGTGCCATACTAACATATCCAAAGTGACCTAACCAAGTCATCTCTCATGCTACATTTCTGTCCCTCTCAAAATATGTGAATTACTGCAGTTATAGTAGGGTGACTCTTCAATCCTTATAGTAAGTTTAAGAGATATACAAATCGACTGCCAGTAATTAGTTTTTTGGTGTGTGGTAGCCATCATCAATCTAAGAGCTCTACACAGAATTCATGTAGACTGAACTAACTACCTGATTTGTTACTGTATTCAAATGGGAAAGAGCATGCAAAGTCCTTTGCACAGAGCTTTCTACATAATAAAAACTCAACAAATCTCAGCTATTATTTGATTATTGTTAGTTTTTCCTGGTCCTCCCTCTGATGTTAAACTTGAAAGAAACACATTTGTGAAATCATAGGTAAAGACAACTAAATCTGGAGAAGTCTATTAGATTACAAGACCAAACTAGCATATTAAGGGGGTGGGGGCAGGGAAGAATCTAAGAAAATTTCACAACCTCTCTTCCTGATTCATTTTAGTGTTAACAACCCTGTCAGGAAATTCCTCAATTATTCTAACCTAACTACCTCATACTGCAATTTATTTCCTCATGTTCTGGCTTCAATGGAGATAGAGAACAGATGGTCACTCTCCTTTGCATAATAATAGTAAAAAAATGTTTTGTGGGTTCAAAGACTTAGTAAATCTTTCCTTGATTATTTTCTTCACTCAACAAATAAGTCTAGTTCATTAAACACCATCAGTAGCAAGTGTTAAATTAAACACCATCAGAAGGCAAGTGTTAAATATCAGGAAAAGCTTGATATACATCGCTATTTATGTGCACAAAACATCCTCAAATTTGGCTATTTTGAGCAAGCATCTGTATAAATCATACAGCAACAGGATAGCAAGTGATTTCTTTGAAGATCTCTTTGAAGAAGAGATTTCTAGGAACTAAATGCAAAATAAAATTAAGAAAATTCTTAAGTAACCAACAGTAGGATAACTTCTGCAAAAAAAAAAAAATGATTGGGATCAGTTCTGCCACATTTTTAAACTCATGTTCAATTTAAGAGAGATTTGAATAGTTTTAGATTAATTTACCTAGGCTAATATAAGCTTCAGAACAAATGATAGAGTGTTATATTTTATGGAGACAAAACAACAAAATTCTGGATAAAAAAATAATACACATCATTAAAATCTTTGATAAGACTGATGAGAAAAGACATCTGTTGATTTAGCTGACAAGACTTGAGAACGCATCCAGGATTGAGTAGATGAAAACAGAAATGTTTACTAAAAAGTAGCATGTCTAAAACATAGTCAGGACATTTTTACGTATACTTAAAAAGAGAAAGAACGATTTCTGGCATCAAAAGGACAGTTCATTCATCTGCATCTTCAGGAATTGAATTTTGTCATTTTATGTTTCTCCTTTCAATGTTTTTTTTCCCCCACTAAATTTGTTTTTGACAGCCTCTTTCCCTCCTTCTCGCTTTCAAACATATCCAGCAAATTTTGAGCTTTAAAAAACTATTCTAGGGCTTCCCTGGTGGGGCAGTGGTTGAGAGTCCGCCTGCCGGTGCAGGGGACACGGGTTCGTGCCCCAGTCCGGGAAGATCCCACATGCCGCGGAGCGTCTGGGCCCGTGAGCCATGGCCGCTGAGCCTGCGCGTCCGGAGCCTGTGCTCCGCAACGGGAGAGGCCACAACAGTGAGAGGCCCGCATACCGCAAAACAACAACAACAACAACAACAAAACTATTCTATTATTAAAATCAAATTCTATTACTGGTAACCAATCCCTTACATTTTAGAAGTTATTAGAATTCAATCTAAAAAGTGTGAATAGCTTTTTTTATTCCTTGGGCTATGGGATAAAGTGTTCATGCTTTATGAGTCTCATCCCATTTTCACAAGAGTTGGACAAACCTATACACAGGGCTGAGCATCACATATTTTCCAGGTTTGTTTTTCCACAAATTTATAGTCACTCAAATCCAACATGCTTTTTCTTAGGAAATATTCTCTTAATTTTCAGCCTGTTCATTTTCAGAAAAATGTAATCCACTTGTAAGAATCATCTCACAAAGTAATTTAAAAATCAAATCTAATTTATTTAAATGGAAGTTAAATTCACTTCTAAAAAACAAATTATCTTCTCCCTTTCAAATATATAACCATCCCGCCTGTGTGAGAGATTTGTTAAAAAGAACTCATAGAAACAACATATCCATGTTTTTGCTAACAGAATATGCCAGCTTCTTTTTCCTAATTCTTGAACATTTTTCTCTTTGAGTTGTCCTATAGCTGTTCTATGTAAAAGTAAAACTTTCACCCACCAGTGGAAACAGGTGAACTATGTATGTGTCCAAATCTCAGTTTATTTTAGATAAAGAATTAAAAATAAACTCTAAAGGACTCTTTTTTTGAAATCCCAGATTATGTTAGATCCTTCTTCTGTATATTTTAATGATACACCGTACTTGTCTTTCAACATAAAAAACACAATCATAATTTTTAAAATTACTTAGAGAAATTAGTTATTTAATCTCCCTCTCCCCTGGGAGAACCTAAATTCCATGGGGGTGGGTACCTTTTTCTCTTATTCTAGTACATTGCTGCATAAAGTAGGCATTCAAATATTTATTGAATGAAAGAATTAGTTCATGAATTTCAAGTTTCTGATATTTCGTTGAAATTAGAAATAATCCCTTATGGCTCTAAGAAATGGCCTTTAGAGGAGGAGGCAAGATCAAGATGGCAGAGTAGGAAGACCCTGAGCTCACGTCCTCCCACAAACACACCAAAACTACACTACATATAGAACAGCTCTCTCTGAGAATGGCCTGAGGACTAGTAGAAAGGCTTTCTACAACCAAGGATACAACTGAGACTGGTAGGAGGGGAAGAGAAACAATCTCGTCAGGATCCACAGGAATCCCTCCCCACGCTGACAGCAGGTGACCCAGAGGAGGAGGGGCATATCACAAGCTTGGCACTCCACCCTAAGAAGCAAGGGATTCTAGCCCCACATTGGGCACCTTGGTCCGAGGGTCTGGACCTGGGAAGATGAGTCCCCTTGCCTGGTCTTGAAAACCAGTGGGGCTTAGCAGAGGACTACAGGAAACTGAGACTCCACTCTTTTTTTTTTTTTTCTTTTTTGGTACGCGGGCCTCTCACTGCTGTGGCCTCTCCCATTGCAGAGCACAGGCTCCAGACGCACAGGCTCAGCGGCCATGGCTCACGGGCCCAGCCGCTCCGCGGCATGTGGGATCCTCCTGGACCGGGGCACGAACCCGTGTCCCCTGCATTGGCAGGCGGACTCTCAACCACTGCGCCACCAGGGAAGCCCCGAGACTCCACTCTTAAAGAGCATGTGCAGAGAGTGGCTCCCTCTGGGTTCCAGCACAGAGACAGTAGATTGAATGAAAAGTGCCTGGTGCTCTGAAGACCATACAGGGCTGCAGCTTCTGTTTCTCCGGCTCCAGCCCCACTACCTGCCAAGGCAGTGACTGCTATTGCACTATGGGAGAAGCCATGGCTTGCGCTGGGCTGTGGCTCCAGCCCCTCCAGCTCCAGCCTCATATCCCACCAAAGCAGTGACTACCATCACGCCCAAGGAGAAGCTCTGGCCCAGCTCACTTAAGATCCAGCTCCCCAACCAAAGTCACAGGGCAATGCAGACTGCACAGGAATGCTCCCACACAGAGATACACCTTCAAGACTAGGATAGGTAACTGTTTCACCTAACTTCACATAGACAAACAGAGAAAGTAAAACAAAATGAGATGACAGAGGAATAAAACCCAGGAAATTATACAAATGAAATGGTGATAAGTAATTTACCTGATAAAGAGTTCAAAACAATTGTCATAAAAATACTCACTGAACTTGGGAAAAGAATAGAGGAACATGGTGAGAACTTCAATGAAGAATTAGAAAATATAAAAAGAGCAAATCAGAGCTGAAGAATACAATAACTGAAATGAAATGTACACTTGAATAAATTAACAGCAGGTTAGGTGATACAGAAGAATGCATAAGCAAACTGGAAGGCAGAATAGTGGAAAGCTTCCAATCAGAACAGCAAAAAGGAAAAAGAAAAAAAGGGAACTCTTGTGCACTTGGTGGGAATGTAAATTGCTACAGCCATTATAGAAAACTGTATGGAGGATCCTCAAAAAATTAAAACTAGAGCTGCCATATGACTCAGCAATTCCACTCCTGAGTATTTATTCAAAGAAAACCAAAACACTAATTAGAAAAGATACATGTACCCCTATGTTCATAGCAGCATTATTTACAGTAGTCAAGATATGGAAGCAACCTAACTGCCCATCAACAGATGAATAAATAAAGAAGTGGTGTATATATATACAATGGAATATTACTCAGTCATAAAAGAGAATGAAATCTTGCTGTTTGTGACACCATGGACAGACCTGGAGGTTATTATGCTTAGTGAAATAAGTCAGATAGAGAAAGACAAATACTGTATGTTTTCACTTATGTGTGGAATCTAAAAAACAAAACAAACAAAGAGAACAGAACAGAAACAGACTCACAGATATAGAGAACAAACTAGTGGTTACCACAAGACAGTGGGGTCGGGGGAGGGGTGAAATAGGTGAAGGGATTAAGAGGTACAAACTGCCAATTACAAAATAAATAAGTCATAAGGATATAGTGTACCACACAGAGAAAATAGTATGTTATAATAACTTTGTAGAATAACCTACAAAATATTGAACCATTACGTTATACACCTGAAACTAATAATACTATAAATCAACTCTACATCAATAAATTTTTAAAGAGAAAGAAAAAGAAATGGCCTTTAGTAAACTTGATTCACGGCACTAAAAAATTCATTTGGACCCCTAATACTATTTCAGCTGTGTGATTGAACATAATGCTAGTAAGGATAGAGAAATAGATATTTTTCTCTCGTTCATTAAACACTTCTATAAATGATAGAAACTGACTGCCCTGATAGTCTCTTTTATTTTAAACAATTAAAAAAATGGTTGGGTGACAGTTCTGTCACAGAATAGAGTTGTTCCATTAAGCATCTCACTATAAAATGATTCTGTGGTGCTAATCATATCCCTAGAGATGTATATAAAGAAATTTCTTCATGTTTCTCTGCCCTTACATGTCAGAATTGTAAAGTCATTCTGTTATATAAATTGTGCATCACTTTATGTTCATTGTAGCCATGACAGTGTAAAACTAATTAAGGGGCAAATCCCTGGAGCCCATTAGCTTTCATCTTCCCTTTGGGACCAATTACATAAAGAAAATAAGCTCCCATAAACAAGTGTTTTTTGCTCACCTCATCTCTCATTTTGTCTTAGTAAACAGGAATACTTACTTGGACTTGTGAACTTTTGAACAAGGTGTCCTGCTTCCAAAAATATTTATTTGGATTCTGGCCCTGACAAAAACAAAAAACAGAAGCCAGAAACTAGCCTGGGTAATACAGTTATGCCAAAACTTATCTGACTGTCAGAAGGCAACCCATGGAGGGTCAGATCCACAAAACATTTCTCCGTTTCTTTAAACTCAAACAGTGCTGGAAAAGTTCCAAATGTTTTGCAGGGCTGGAGAGCTAATGTTCTAATTCTATTAAAACATATTAATGGGACTATCCTTTCTCATCAATACCAGTTAATCAATCCAAAGAGAGGTATTGATCACAAGGAGTTATCTCAGTTATAGCAATCTTAATACTCCTATATAATTTAACATAAACCTAAGGAGCATCCAAGACATTGAAGTACATTTGTTTGAAGGGCAACTGGAGCACGAATGACTTGTTTTCCTTGACAGCTCTAATAAAGCCTTCAAAAGCAATGCAACCCAAACCATCAGTGGCTTCCTTTTTTTTAATACACAGTTAAAGCCTTCACTAGCCTCTCCAGTGAATGATTTGACAGAATAAGACTCTTGATTTGAACCATATTACATGGTATATTAGGTAGAAAATGCCAAGAGCAGAAGGCAATCATCAGATGCGGGATCCGTGAAGCAAATTTACTGAAACTGTTAGTAAATTTACTGGATCATTGCTTTTGGAATTCCATATAAATCATGCAGGTCACTGTATTTAGAAAAAGTATGTAACTGCCTAAATGCAATATCAAAGAATGATAACAGAATGCTCCCTGAAATTACTTTTGTTGAGAATGACCTGCCTTTGCTTCAGCTTTTCCTTCAGATCCAGTCAAATGTGTTTCAATCCTTATTCAAATAAAGAGTATGGGATAGCTTTTCAAAACCAATAACAGAAAATTGCTTTTGGAAAGCCAAACAGAGAATACACCTTCACTTGCGTACCTTAGCACATAGCCACCACAGATCATAGTCCTACAACTAATTTCAGCCAGCTCTCCAGCCAAAAGTGCTTATGAACAGCAAATACCCAATAACAGAAAGTTGCTGCCATCTACAGTCTTCATGAAACTTTATCCTAAATATTCAAAAATTTTTCTGAAATCACAAAGAGTCCCTATTTTAAACAGATTCAACGTATCAGCCTATATTCCCAAAAAAGAATACATGAGAAAGCACCCTGTTCATTAAAACCTTCCAGATGATCGCTGAGATTTCTTATTAGTTGGACTTGATCTTTTAAACCCAGATGGATTTAATTTAAAAAAACCAAGTAGTTAAAACCTAGAATAATTTTAGTAATTTAGCTTTCTTGTACCAAGTAATATATAAACAGCAACAAATATCTCTTATGACCTTATCTATATTTTCACAGTGGTCTTAATCATCATCTAATTAATTTTTTCCTCTTATAACCACTTAATTAGTAACATACAAATTACTGTTAAATGCCAAGTGGTAAAATGATTAACTGCTGAGAATCTGAATTGAGAAGGCTTATCTTCAAACTCTGGCTCAACAGCTTATCAGTGGTATGACATGGGACAAGGAACTTGGCATCTCTGTGCCTCAGTTTCTTCCTTATTAAAGTGGAGAAAATACCTATTCTGTAAGGGTATTGTGAGATTTAAATTTAAAAATTCATTAAGAGCACTAATAACAGTCACTGACATTTAGCTCCTTAAATGTTAGCCTTGTCATAATAAATTCTATTGTTATGAGAGTAAAAGTCACATATGAAAAGGTAAGGAATGGTACTTCATTATCTTATCTCTATGTGTGTATGTAAATTTGTATAATATATATATACACGGAGGTGTTATCTACATTCCCATAAGTCAGCATAGTAGGTATTTTATTTATTATAAATAAATATTTACAATAATTATAATTATATTATAATAATATTTATAATTTATTTATATTATATATAATTTATTTATATAATATAAATAAATATTTATTAATAAGCCAAAGTATTTTATTCCAGTGGTTCTCAAACCTGGTTGAGCATTGGAATATCTTTGGGAGCCCTTAAAGATTGTGGATGCCCCACTTCATTCCAAGATTCTGATGTTCACAGGCCAATTTTTTTTTCAAAGTACCCCAAGTGATTCTAATATGTGGCCAAAGTTGAGAACCAGTATTATATATTCAGTTGTACATTTTTATTGTATAATGTAAAAAATTAAAATAAGATAAATTATTTCAACTATGCACATGAGTTGAAAACTTGTTATGATAGTCATCAACTGTGTAGCTAATTTTACCATGCCCTGTATATTGTTTTTCAATTATGTCTATGTTGAAAACATTTATTTATAAAATAAACCATTTTCCTAGTTGTCAGCACATTTTGACAGTGAAGTGGAAAAAAATCATATTTATTTTTACCTATCAGCAACACCACTAGAGAGCATTCTATTATTAAAGCATACCTGCTTATTTGGTTGAAGCATTTTAGCTGGTTAATTAATGGTTTAAAAAATTGGGAGATTTCTATAAGCCTGATTCTTACAGGCTTTAGCAAGTTACCCTAGCCAAATTGGAGTGAACACTAAAGGCTAATTCCATATTTGTAATCTGATAAAAAATGGGGCAAGAAAAGTAAAAAAGAAGTCATCATAGTCTATAAAGTTTATCATTTTACATTTCTACAAGTGCATTTTTAAACCACAAGATAATATTTACAGAGGCTGTGTTGTATCTGGATTCAGTAGCAAAGATCACTGTAAATGTTTATCAGTTTAAAAAACACATCCAGGTTTATGTTATAGACAAGTTTCTATATTCAGTGCCTCATACCATAAAAATTACTCAAAATGTAAAGTTTTTATGATTCTAACTGCATATCTGAGTTAGTTCTAACAATTTCAGCACGGCTAAAATAATGCTGTCTATTACAGTATAAATATGAAAACATAGTACCAAATTAGAATCTTTCAGTAGCAACCTTCATCTTAAAATGGAAATTTTTAACAAATGATTTACTATTTGCCTAGCAATGCTCACCTAACAAATACTGGTATATTTTACATTGCAAACAGATGCTTTTCTACTTCTTCCCAGAGTATGCATTCTAATATGGTCTATGTAGTCGACATATAATTCAGTCATTAAAATTACAAAAAAGAAAATATTTCACTCAAAGTGCCAAATTAAACAGCCGAGGGAGGGAAGTAGGCTTCTCAAATATTAGCAACCTTTAGGTTGCTTAGGGTAAAGCATGGCATAATTACTTACATTTTGTGTGAATTTAATGCACTAAACACACACACACACACACGTGCACGTGCATGCGCGCACACACACACACACACACACACACACACAAGCAAGAGTTATAAATATTACAGGAAAGGTCTATACTCCAAACTAGAAGAAAGGACAATGTAGGAAGAATTTGCCCAAATAATTTTTTAAAACCTGCCTCTATTCTTTATAGTTTAATGCCACAAACTGTAAAAAGCTAAAATCAATAAGAATTGACTCAAAATGAGTGTTTCAAAAGCATTATAATGCCTAATAAGTTTATAACAAAGATGAAATAGCTATCATTTTAACTGTCTCTGTATATAAATCTACATGATGATAGAGATTAGGCAGAATTATGCTAGTATCAGAACGATAGAATTTCAGGGATACAGTTAAAGACCATGTAGTCAAGTATTTCTCAATCTTTTAAAGCTATGACAATTTTTGAGAGATAATAATAATAGCTAATAATTGGATAGATGTTTTGGAGACTTATCATGTGCCAAATGCTGTTCTGTGTGCATTATGAGGTAGCGATTATTATTTCTCAGCTTTCTAGGTGAGGAATATGAGAAACAGAGAGGTTGAGTAACTTGCCAACTACTGCCTGGCCTGGCCAGGCTTCAAGCCTGAGGAGCTGGCTTCAAAGCCTAGATTGGCATTCCCTACAACATATGGCAATAACAAAAATATGTTCTCTGTCAATATTTCTATTTTAAAAATGGGTTTTTAATTTTTTCAAGTATTTTATAATATTTAGTATACCTTTTGCAACAATTACACCCATGAAATATTCTTATACTCCTCTCTTACTCTCCAAGTTGAAAATCATTGCTCTTGTCCAACTTTCCTGTTTTGCAGATTCATATTTTAGGAATACTATGTAAACCCTTATATTGGGTGATGAGCCAAACACAAACTTTTCCTCAGTGATATTTTCAAAAATTGCTATATAAATGAGTAAAAGGTGTTAAATTTAATAAAAGATGGAGAAGTATCTGATCATTCAAAAAGCAAAAGATAACCTGAAGGATTTCTGATAGTAGCATTAGACAGGATCTTAGAGAATGGATTGGACTTAGATAAATTTAAATGGTTGATAAAAATGTTCCAAGTATACGGAAATTATGAGTGAGGGGCAGAGAAGGGACAGTGCATGATGAATAGGAAACAAAGAGTCAAGTTTTTCAGAAACAAAAAGTATGTAAATATATATAGGAAGAAATAATGTTGAAAGTAGATGAAGGAGGTTCTGGAAAGTTAGACAATTCTGTAAACAAGGATATTTGAGGTGGATGGGTATAATAAGACAAGAGCTCGGTTTTAGGCAAGTAAATCTGGTAGCAATGTGTAAAATAGATTGGTATGCTCATAAGATACACCTAGTAAGAGAACTACAAGAATAGAGGTGGAAATGGATCATATAGGGGGAAGAAGAAAAACATACTACAGAATTAGAATCCATACATTTTGAGAAACAAGTGGATAGAGGAGTCTAAGTGGACATGGAATTCATGAGACAGAACCACTGTGAAGATGAAGGGCCATCAACAAAAAAAGTAAACGCAAGAGAACAGCAGATATGGGAAGGTAGACCATAATTTCAGTTTGAAATGATGAATTTGAATGGTCAGAACAGTCAGGGGAAGATATCCAGCAAACATTTTTTAAACATTGCTTTGAAACTCAACAGCAAAACCAGGGTTGGGGACACAAATATAAGTATTATATTAGTTACAGATTCTGTTATAAGATATATAAGAAGATACCAAGGTAAATAGTATAGAGTGAGAAGAATAAAGAATGAAAGTAGGTCCTTGGGAAACAACTACATTGAGGAAGATAAGAGATAGAATTGAAAAGAGGAGTCATCAAAGAGAGTGGAAATTCAGGCAAGATGTAATTAGGAAGTTATGGGTGGGAAGAGTTTTGAGAGAGTATGAGGTAAAGCCTGAGGAAGTCCATTGGATTTGTTAATAAGTTACTGACATCCTTTGAAAAGGCATTTGTGGTAGGCAGAATAATGGCTCCCCCAAAGATGTCCACATCTAAATCCCTGGAACCTGTGTGAATATGTTACCTTACATGGCAAAAGGGATTTTGCTGATGTGATTAAACTAAGGATTTTGAGATGGGGTGATTACTCTGGATTAACTGGGTGTGTCCTAAGTATAATCACAGGGTTTTTACAAGTGAAAGAGGGAGATAGGAGAGTGAGGGAAGGAGATGCAATGATGGAAGCAAAGCAGAATTTGCAGTGATGCAATTGCTGGCTGGGGGCCATGAGCAAAGGAAAGCATGTGGCCTCTAGAAACGGGAAAGTCAAGGAAACTTACTTTCTTCTAGAGCCTCCAGAAGGAACAGCCTTGCCAAATTTCGATTTTAGCCTCATGAGACCCATTTCATACTTCTGACCTCCAGAACTGTAAGATAATTACTGTGTGCTGTTTTAAGCCACTAAGTTTATAGTAGTTTGCTACAGCAGAAATAAGAAACTAATACATTTTGGTTAAACTAGTTGCCACTCCATCTAGAAAAAGGGTACAGATGAACTTATTTACAAAACAGAAGTAGAGTCACAAATGTAGAAAACACGCTTATGGTTACCATGGAATAAGGGTGGGGAGGGATAAATTGGGAGATTGGGGGTGACATATACACACTACTATACATAAAATAGATAAACTAACAAGGACCTACTGTATAGTACAGGGAACTCTACTCAATACTCTGTAATGACTTACATGGGAAAAGAATCTAAAAAAGAGTGTATATTTTATAACTGATTCACTTTGTTCTACACCTGAAACTAACACAACACCGTAAATCAACTATACTCCAATAAAAATTTTTTTAAAAAAAGATAGTTAAAAAAAAATAACTAGTTGCCACTTTTCACATAAAGTCTTGAACTATAGAGTTAAGAAACCTGAAATCAAATCCCAACAGCTCAAGTTACTTAACTTTTCCATGCTTCAGTTTCCTTGTCTATAAAGTGAGGGTAATAATAGTACCTACTTCACAGACTTGTTGAGAATATTAAATGAAATCATACATGTGAAATATTTGGATTAGTGTCCAGCACATAGCAAGTGCTCAATAAAGTTTGTTATTATTATGCCATATGATGAAGGGTTAAGGAGTACCCTAACTAACAACAAAGAAGTAAGGCAGTGAGACCTGGAGAGAGCTGAGACTTGTAGAAGCTCAGTGATCTCAAGGTCACCAGACTACTTTGAACTGACCCAAGTCATATTCCCAGTTATGTTGGCCTCTGGTCCAACAGATCTTTTGCACTATAATACATTATTTGTGGCAGAGACTGCTAACTGTCCCCTTCACTTTAGTAATAGAATTCCTGCATTTTCTCCTGGCATAGGGTCAAAAAACAGACTACTTTTTACATTCTTCCTTACAAATAGATGCCTCCATGTGTCTATATTATGATCAGTGGGATGTAGCTAGAAT
This sequence comes from Lagenorhynchus albirostris, assembly GCF_949774975.1. NCBI lineage: Eukaryota > Metazoa > Chordata > Mammalia > Artiodactyla > Delphinidae > Lagenorhynchus > Lagenorhynchus albirostris. The sequence continues at coordinate 38,642,824 of NC_083106.1, read as the reverse complement.
TGAAGTATTCCACTTCTGGGCCAATCTTCTAAAGGGAAGATGTTTGATCTCTATTTTCTCCTTCCCTTATTCTAAAGACTAGAACATGGGCAAAGTGCTAGTGAAGCAGCTCCAGCCATGCAAGAGAAGACTTCACCCTAGGAGACGGTGGACAAGAAAAAGAAAGGAAACCAGATTCCAGAATGATCTCATTGAACAGGGCTAACCACTGCCTTGGACCATCCACCTACCTCTAGACTATCACATGTAAGAGAAGCAACTTCTATTTTGTCTAAGACACTTACCTGATCCATCTTCTATATACTTATACTGTTTCTATAATTAATTTAATTAAATAGAAGGGGAAAAGGGAATATAGAGCAAAAATAGAGGAACCCTGAGGCTTCACATTGATAAATCTAATCATTACTCTAGGAAAACATTGGAAATCTCTTTTCTGAAGGGTAATAAAAATATTGATCATAACTTTAATTGCAAACACATTATGTTCCAGGCACTAAGTTTTTAGTATACATTGTCCCATTAAGCTCTATTGTATTTCTAGGAGGATGGTCGTAATATATCCTCATTTTCAGATAAGAAAGGTGAGCCTTAATGATATTAACTAAATTGCCCAAGGTTACATGAGTAGAAAGTAATAGAGTTGAGATTTTTAACCAAGGCTGGCCAAATTCTACAACCCCAGATCTTCCTTACTCTATATCCTGCCTCCCATGGAGGAATAGTAAATAATTTATTAATTTTGGAAGTAGCTAAGGTACTAAGACTATCACATGTACTTTTATATTATATTACTGCCAAGCAGTTGTGATTTTTTTTTTCTACTGGGAAACATACTTTACCTTTTCTTTCACCTAAATTTTATGGGTATCTGGACATTTTTTAAATTGGGAATGTAAACTTGAGCTACACATCTTATGTGCACACACATACACAAACACATCAAACATTTCAAGTTAACAGTGGGGTCAGCTCGCTCAAAGTGAGGGAACAGCTGTATAGGTTTTGGAACCTAAGCTGATAATTGCCCTCTTGCTCAAAGGAGCCAATATTAAGCAAATTATAATTTCAAATTATTATATATTCTTCAAATAGACATTCTTCAATCAAACAGTTACTAAAGATTATTTCTGGAAACTGAAGCCTATCTCCTAATTACATGTTTTTTGATCTTTGAATGAGACTTCTCAAAAAAATAGACTGTAATTTTGTTTAAAGACTACCCAGAAATTTCAGTCCTTTTTCTAAAGCATATTATTTGCTTTGAGTATAATATATATAGTTGGGCATGAGTAAATACCACTAATTTGAGATTTGATTTCTAGACCAGCAGTCATTTCAGGAAAGGACAGCAAAACCTGATTGTGAATATGCTATTGACATTTGGGCCTCTATTTAGGAATATAAAAATTCTTTCATTAGACCTATATCATCAGGCTTCCCTGGTGGCGCAGTGGTTGAGAGTCCGCCTGCCGATGCAGGGCACACAGGTTCGTGCCCCGGTCCGGGAAGATCCCACATGCCGCGGAGTGGCTGGGCCCGTGAGCCATAGCCGCTGAGCCTGCACGTCCGGAGCCTGTGCTCCGCAACGGGAGAGGCCACAACAGTGAGAGGCCCGCGTACCGCAACAACAACAAAAAAACTATATCATCAAAGCCATGTAATATGTTACAAGCAAGCTACAAATTTGGTGTTCAGTACTAAATTTAATGGAACTCAAATCTAGGCCCATTGAAAGAGTTATTTGAATACAGATAATTTCAGATTTACAATCAAAATTTTGTTCTTGCCATAGACTGGATGTTTGTGTCCCCCAAAATTCATATGATGAAACCTAATCCTCTCAATGTGATGATATTAAGAGGTGAGATCTTTGGGAGGTGACTAGGTCATAAGGGCAGAGCCCTCTCGAATTGAATTAATATCCTTGTAAAACAGACCCCAGAGAGCTTCCTTGAGCCTTCTGCCATGTGAGGACACAACAAGAAGATGGGCGTCTATGAACCAGAAGGCCGAAACATAGACCCTGTCATCATGGAGCTCTCAGTCTATTGGGGGGAGTTGATTTCTAATCAGAGCACTATGAATAAATGTTAAATCACAGCTATGATAGGTTTTATGATGGAAAGATTAGATTGTTATAATAGGACAAAACAGGAATACATGATATTTCTCTGAGGGAGAAATGTTTAAGCTGTGTACTAAAAAGTTAAAGAAGTTACCAGAGAAGAAGATGAAGGCTTTTGGAACTGTATGGGGAAAGGAGAGAGCATCCAAGAAATTAAAAGGAAGACAGTGTGGATCTTGGGGCAAGAAGAGGTTGGAAAAGAAGTCTGAGCCAGAATTGGCAGGGCTTTATACACCATGTTAATGATTTTAGTCACTGTCTTGGGAACGATGGGAAGCCAATGGAATGACAGGGGGACATAAAAATTCCTTGTTCTCCACTGTTCCAGAGAAAGGGAAGCCATGCCGAAAGCAAAGAAAAACAAACAAAAAATTATCTTGATGACTTCTTGGCTATTTAGGGATTTTTAAAAAGGTAATTGTGACTATATATGATCTCACCTTGAGGGCTAACTTTAGAACTAACATCCTCCCATCACCACCACCACCCCTTCCCATTAATATGTCTGCCACTAGATGTGTACTCTAGAAGTACATAGAAGGCAAAACATCTGACCAAGTTATAAGGGAAGTTTAGAGGTATTATATTCTGATATTAAATTGTACTTTGTCATCAGCTGTTGACTTATTCCTTTTTCCACAGCTGTCTTAGAATAACCTCCTTCTTTTTAAAATTCTCACTTATTTACCATGGTTCCCCAAAATTTGAATTATAGAATTTGTGAAAATACAGCTACAATGGCTATTAGGGAATAAACCTTAAGAGTAAGTTTTCCAGTTTGTTCTAAATATCTTGATAAGTTGTAATAAGATTTTATTATGTATAAAGTGTGGGAAAATTATATAAATTTACTAATATAAAAGAACATAAGACAATTGCCTGAGAAAGTTATAAAGAAGTAAATAAGTTCCTTTGTGAATAAAACAAAAAACAAAGAAATAGCAGTGTGACAGGCTGGAAGAGACCTGAAATATACTTCTAAAGTTTTAATTTTGTGAAAGGATTTCAGAGGAGATGGAAAAAATTAAATGGGTTTACAAAGAGTATTCCAAATACTTAAAAGCATTTTATAAGACCTTCATTTCAAGTGATTATAAAAATGGAGAACAAATTCTTCTAGAATCAGAGGAGTATAAAGAAGAAGGAAGGAAGGAAGGAAGGAGGAGGGAAGGGAAGGAAGGAGGGAAAGACAGAGAAATAGAAGGGAGGGAGGGAAGGAAGAAGGAAGGAAGAAAGAGGGAGGAAAGGATGGAGGGAAAGAAGGAGGAAACCAGAGAATCTAATTCTTACTCCAAGAAAAATATTAACTTTCTAAATTGAATTATTGTCACTTATCTTATAAACTTATTAAAGAAACTACTAAGGCCTTCTATATCCCAAAACATTGAGATCTCCTAAACTTAACATTTTTCAGGTTTTGGGCAATAGTAACACCAAATAATAATACAATATGGGGCTTTCATGTAAGACTTCTCTGTAGTAGATGCTGAGCTTCACTGAGATAATAGAGAACAGTTAAATCAATTTTTAATGACAAAGAATTGCCTCTATCTGAATGACCTCCAGATCTTGAGAAAACCTCATTTTATAAAATAGACATGCCACCAAAATGTTACTCATAAACCTTTTATTTTTTCTAATGGGATCATACTTCTCCACTAATTTATAATTTCTAACTTGCTTTATCTTCATCCCAAGTCATTCTTCAATTGGCAGAAACGCTCAACAATTTGGCTTTTAGTTTCTCTGTCCAGAACCTGTCCTATGGTAAATGATTTATAATTTTTAAAACAAAAGAGCCAATAGATATTACTTTTTAAAAGAAGAAAAGGGGCTTTGCAGTGAATATTTTTATGATACAGATTCATGTAACAGAATCAAACTTCAAAAGAATACTCATCTTACCTTCCAAACTGTACTAGTTAAAATTGGGTAGCCTATCTTACAATAGCAAGTAAACCCCCAAGAATCAGTGGCTTAACATATCAAAGTTAGTTTATCACTTCCTGATATTAGCTAGGGATCACTTAAAACCATCTGTCTTTCATGTGGTGACTCGGGGATTCAGGTCCTCTCCATCTCAACTCTTGGCTTTCAGGATTGCTGTGGCAATAGAATATTCTGCTAGAAGGTCCTAAAGGTTAAGTCATGGTCAGACCTATTAATTTGCCTCCATCATTTCTACCCATCATCCACTAGACAGAATTAGACACATGGTCTCCATCTAACTGCAAAGGGAACACATAGATATTTGGTGAGGTCTCAGCCACCATTATCAGGTTTTATTATTTGCAGATACACTTCAAAAGTGTCTACAGCACATTAGAATTCATGTTCTAATAGGTTTCTGTTGAGTGTGTATGTGTGCATGTTTGAATAGACAGGAAATCACTAAATCATACCGGCTTGACTGAACACTAAAACTCTTCTTCTACAAATTCTTGTCTTCCCTTGCTATTCAATTAATTGGAAATTTCCTCTCCTCTTCCATCTCTTTATCTTTCCCTTCCATCACTTGTTGCCTAGGAACAGCATCCCACCTCCAACTTGTCCATTCTTATTTAACCAGAAGGCTGATCCAAGATGTGATCTACCATAGTAGAACTAGTTAAAATGCAGGTGACTTAGAAGAAGAGAAAGATAGAAATCATTAGCTACCACTCAACATTCAGTTGCCAACCACTGTCACTAAGTCTTCCATCCCAATACTGATTTGGGGGACAAAATACTCAGTCTCCCTTCCATATTCTCACTCACCAAACAACAAAGGGAAGGAAAGGCAAGAAATAGAAGTTTGAGGATCCTAAGAGAAGAGAGAGAATGTTTCCTGCCTTCTAACAGCACCAAGAAGAAATAAGACCAAAGGAATAAATGGCTTTGTGGTATATCTAGATAGAAACGTAGCCCTTCAAATGATCCCCATGCCCCAAATGTGGCAATGAAGCAGCAGAAACCTTCTAGAACTGAAAGAGCCATACTTCTAGGAACACATGATGTCATTGCTAGAACAATGATAAGATATCACTGCTGCCACACACACATGCATACCTGGAGAAGACCCTGGAATGCTGGCATAAACCACAGAGAGCTGGAGGAAACACCAGGAGGGATGGAAATTACCTAACTTCTAGCCCCATCCCACTGCAACAAGAGAAATGAATGAAAATTCAAAATGCAAACTGAGTTGTTTCATGGAAAATTAACAATTACAATCTATGTTTGTAAACAGGTCAATATCTGTTATAGTCATATATAATTATTTAAAAATATGTGTATACATGTAGATTATAGCAAGAAGGAAAAAGCAAAAATAAAACATGCTAACTTCTAGGGATTATAATGAATCTTATCATCAAAATGTCCATAAATGTAGTTTTAATAAGCCAATAATGCATACTTACTTAAATTACAAATGACAATACGGTTGTAAAGCTCTCACGATAGTAAGACAATTTAGAGAAATTTAATAAAATATATAAAAAAGTGTTGGCCAATACTTAGTAGCCAAAATAAATTATAGATAGATTAAATACTTGAAGGTAAGTAAAAAATTCTCACATGGATCTGATTTGTTTCTATTCTCTTTAGTAAAACTTCCAATGAAACAATCTAACCAGGCCCTTTTGAAAGTTGACACCATTATTAAATTTTAAAAGCTGACTTCTTAATCTTATTTAAATTCATGTTGATTTTCCCTTATCTTTAATATCTACATGCCTAATGTCATAACTGATTCATGGCTAAACTAGGAACACAAAAATTTAAACATTTTGTTAGTTGTCTACAATTACTGATTTTATTCTAAGGCATGCCTATATTTTTGATCAACTCTAAAGCATTTTGACTATCAACTAAATATCACCTGCTGGTGGAATGAAGCAATAGGCATTCTAGTGAGCAAATAACACCATGAGTATTTGAGGCATAAACAAAATTAGCACTGAACTAAGAATGGGTCATTGGTAAATACCAACTGTAAAGTTTTTATCAGTAAGGAGAACTATTTTATCCCTTATCTTGATAAACTGTGAAGAAAAAGTAGGAAAAAAAGTGTAGCTAGTTGAAGCAGTAATTTAAGGCCCTAACACAAAAATTTTGAGAAACCAGTGAGAAACATGACTACTTCATGAGTATCTTCTCCTGCAAGGGTCATTTGGACTTCTCATTAAATATTGCTTCTGGAAACTATGTTAAAACTTCAAAGTGCTTTCCTCCACTAAAAATAGAAGATTTTGCTGCCTGTTGTAAATAATTTTGTTGCAACATATCGTTTAGTAAGGCAAGTAAAATGTGGCTCCTTACTCTCATTTAGTGAAGTAAAGGCTCCTACTAAAAGATAAAGACACGTAATTTGAATAGCTTCTAGCTGAGCAGTCGTCATCTGGACATATGCTATGCAAATAATACCCCACTTCCTGCTCTTCTCTGCATTTAATGCCATTAGTTTTACCTCTTGAATTTTGACACTGAAACAAAACAACAAAATTTTTTAATAAAAATTGTGCACTTAAACTACAAATAAGGTGAGATATTCTGCCTAACCCAATAAAATATAGTATTTCATCATGGTTAACATTATTTTTCTGTAATTTTGTAAATTCCACGGCAAAAATAATCTTCTAAAGTTTGACAAATATCTTCATATTACAAGAAATCATGTAATAAAATCATAAGCAAGGGACTTCACTGGTGGTCCAGTGGTTAAGAACCCGCCTTCCAATGCAGGGGACTCAGGTTCAATCCTTGGTCAGGGAACTAAGATCCCACATTCCATGGGGCAACTAAGCCCACGCACTGCAATTACTGAGCCCATGCGCCACAACTAAAGAAGAAGCCTGCACGCCACAACGAAAGATCCTGCATGCCACACTAAGACCTGACGCAACCAAAAATAATAAATAAATAAATATTTTTTTTAAATCGTAAGCAAAACAATCAATTTATCAAACATACTGAATGGTCACAGGTAAGGGCTTTGGAGTCATAATTTACATCCTGGTTCTAACACATTGTTTATGACCCTGAACAATGTATTGTATCTCATTAGGCCTCAGCTTCTCATATGTACAATGGGAATAATAGTACCTAATTCACGTAGTAGTTTTGAAGTTTAAAGGAAATAATAGCCTTTTAAGTACTCATCATAGTGCCTGGAACAGAGCAAGCACAAAAAAGTGCTCATCTAAATATTATTATAATGTACGCTATGCATGGTGTCTAAAATCAAGTAAAGGAAGATCATTATAAGCTTTGAAGGATCAGGCTTAATAAAATCCCTTATCCATAGAAGCTTTGATGAAAAAAGTTCAAAAATTGGTTTGATAGCATGCTATGTATAGGAGAAAAACAGTTTGCTCAGTGTTAAATAAAAAGAAAACCATTCTACATGGTAAGAAGAGAAAAGGAACACATCCTTACATGATAGTCAAACTGCTGCAAACCAAAGGCAAAAGGAACAATCTTAAAAGAAGCCAAAGGAGAAAATAAAACACACATTTTATACCAAGAAACATCAATGAGAATAACAGATGACTTCTAGTTAAAAAAAAAAAAGTTGAAGCCAGAAGACAATGGAACAACATCTTTAATGGTCTGAAATGGAAAAACAAAAAAGAGCTGTCAGTATAGCGTTCTGTATCTGGTGAATTATCTTTCAAAAAATAAACACAAAATAAAATCATTTTCATATACATGAGATTTTGACAACATTTACTGCCAGCAGATCTAAGAAATGCTGAAAGAAGTCCCTCAAGCCAAACAGAAATGAAAACAGGTAGAAATTCAAACAGGAAGAAAAAAAAATCACTGAAAATGGTAAATATATGGGTAAATACAAAAGACAAATTTTTCTCTTTTTAATTTCTTTAAAAGACAATAAGCTGTTTAAATTTTTTTTAAAATTCTTCTTAGAGTGTAAAATCTTTCAAGAGAACATCATTTCCATCCTAACAACAAGAAAAATACAGATAATCTAAAAATAAAACAAAACAAAACTTTTCTTGAGCCCATCAGACACCTCTGGTAACAAGGCAACTAACTGAACTGAATTTCAAAGTGTGACAAGTTCCTCTGAAAAGAGATTGGTCACATGAACTCTTTCATCTATGGCAGAGCACAAGAGGAAGAGGTGGCTGCCAAAAAAAAAAGAACAAGAATAAATCAGCTAAAACTTTAAGAAATTCCTGAAGGCCAAGTATGGGCTTGTAACAGTTTGCTTGCTCACAAACTCTTTTTCCATGGATCTCTGCTAAGTACTCATAAGAAAGATTCTGGGCAGAACAGGATACCAGGGAGAGGCACTCCCCTCAATGGGGACATCATGTGGGTGTTGATCAGCTACCAATAAGGCATAGGCACAAAGCAGTGCTGCTTCCGTTCTCTCACGTAAAGCAAAAACCTTAAGATGCTGGGCAAGAGGCATCAATCGTTCTTGCCACCACACCCTAGGCATGGCTTAAGTAGTAGAAGGAATCCTTATCTTCTACCCCAAAATATCAGACAAAGATCGACTGCTTCTTGAAGAAACAGCTACCTGTTTCTGTGGAAGAGGCAGGAGAATCTTCTAGCCCACAATCTTACACTGATACAAAGCAGAGGTCTGCTTCCACTGGGAAAGAGGAAGAAAATTCGATCCTGCCTAAGCCTCTCCAAAGGTATAATACATATCTCTTCTGTCACAAGAAGAAAGACCAGGAATACTGAGAAGGCCTTGCTCCTAAAGTCCAGGCATACAGGCTCTACCTAAGACTGAGGCTGGACAAGAATACCAAGTACAAGGACTGCTTAAATATCAGGGTTGAAGAAAGAACACTGAGATAAACTATCTGCTAACCCAGACTCCACCCGCAATAAGCACACAGAGTTCATGTGTTCAATTTCTTTTCAGAGGGACTTGTCACACTTTGAAATTCAGTTCGGTTGGTTGCCTTGTCAGGCCACCACTGGAGAAATTTGTAGCCTAATGTGTAATGAGAATGATGATAACAACAACAAAACTTAAACCCAGCTCAACTACTAATTATATGGAACTAAATTCCCACAGTAATGAACTGACAGAAAAAAATGCATGCCATTCCAAAGCATAAGTATTATTTCTGTCAGCCTTTGTAGTTCTTCTCTATACAGTGGCTAGTGTTCAATTCAAAATTACAAGACATGTCAGTGAGTCTAGAGTTCTCCAGAGAGACAGAACCAATAGGATGTGTGTGTTTATAGAAAGAGATTTGTTCTAAGTAACTGGCTTATGTGATTATGGAGGCTGGCATGTCCAAAATCTGCAGGGTGAGCCAGCAGGCTGGAGACCAAGGAAGAGCTGATGCTGAAGTTGAAGTCTGAAGGCCATCAGGCTGAAGACTCAGGGCTAAGCTGACATTACAGTGCAAGTCTGAAGGCTGGCTACTAGCAGAATTCCCTCTTGCTCAAGAAATGTCAGTCTTTTGTTCCACTGAGGCTTTCAACTAACTGAATGAGGTCCATCCACATTATGAAGGGCAGTCTGCTCTACTCAAAGGCCACTGATTTAAATGTTATCTCATCCCCAAACCCCCAAACAGAAACATTCAGAATAATGTTTGACCATATATCTGAGTACGAGAATATTATTAAGCATCACAATTTACTTTTTAGTAAGAGCAAGGAAAAGAAAAAAAAAAAGAATGGCAAGAGATAAAAGAATCAGAGGTCAAAATGCAAATTACCAGTATGATAAATGAAATAAATGATATTACCACAGATCCTAAAGACATTAAAATGATAAGGAAATATCATGAACAACTTTATATCTATAATTTTGATAACACCATAGGGAGGTACTAAGTTACACGGCAATCTTGATGATGTATAATTTCCTTATGGTTATGGGAAGGGGGATGTTGAGTAAATGTTAACAATAATAGAACCTGCCACATCCAGTGCCAACACCACTTCTGTCAAAAATATCATAATATATTACTATGTACACATGGAGGTTGCAACATTATTTTTAATTGTAAAATATTTTCAAAAATTGTAAAAACATTAGAAACCACCTGGAATAGAGGAATAGGTGAATATATTTTAGTACAACCTTACAATGAATATTTTGCAGATAAAAAAATAATTAGAGCTATCCATTTAACAAATTATCCTTTTTGCTTAAGCTATTTCCAGTGGGTTCCTATTCTTTGCAAACTGTATTGTTTTGCATACGTTTTTCTCCTGAGCATTGTGATTTTCCCCACTCAGATATATAATCATCCTCCTAACCTACGGGCATCTCAAGTATGTACAAGAAACTTCTGAGACACTTCCACCCTCCTAGTCATGAAGAGGTCATATACGCAAACCTAGTAGTGGAAAAGTTTCCTTTAAATATGGAATAACAACACCAATAATAATAATAAAGTCCAAAAAAAATTAAAAATAGGGAACTATATTCAATACCCTGTGATAAACCATAATGGAAAAGAATATTTAAAAAGTGTATATATATGAATAATTGAATCACTTTGCTGTACAGCAGAAATTAACACAACACTGTAAATCAACTATACTTCAATAAAAAAATAAATAAATATTTAAAAACTAATAATGCAGTGCAGAGTAATTCATATCATGACAACTGTTAATGTCAATTTTTAAAAAATCTATTCTCACATGAATCTTGTCTCAGTATAGCTTGAGTGAGAAAGGCTTAATCCCCTGAAAACTATAACAATCTTTCGGTTGCCAGTCCATCAACTGTTAATTATAATTCAGATGGTCAAGCAGCAAATGATTTAAAATAATATTTTATTCCACAATATTATTTACACAGTATGGTTGGATATGTTTGGGAGTATTTAGACTGTACATTTCCCAAAATAATTCAAATCAGTAAAAACACTTGGGCACTTACTATGTGCCTAGTTACATGCTAGATACTATAAAAAGTAAATTTAAAAGATAGATATTTTCCCTTGAAGAGTTTATATAACATTTGGCGAGACTATTACAGAAAAACACAAATATAATGCAATACTATATTAGCTATTTCACTGTACCTGATTTAAGTCACGGCAAATGAGCTTTAAAATGGTCTATTATTTTCTCCTGCTTTGCACTCTGTTTGTGGCATTAAGGTCTCCTCTTCTGAATATATTTCAACCCATTACATTTTACAATATTATATTAAAATAATCCATTCAAAACTTTTCCTAACAAACTGTAAGCACTTCTACACCAATTTATTTTTGTCTTGTTTACATCTTGAGTATGCAGCAGAACTGAATAAATGCTGATTGAAGTGCAATAAAACTGCACTGTTCCGTATACTGACTTGAATTACAAAAGGAGGACTCTAGGAAGGATGGTAGACAATAGTGTTTCTTTATTGCCCCTTCCTTTGTATGAGGAATTTCCCACTGTTTAACTCCTGCCTCTCCAAGGTAGAAAATACACCTGCAGTTAGGAGCAATCCTGAAACTCAATCAGACATTCCAGTAGGAGACCTTAGTGAGCAATGTGAGGAACTATACAGCATGGTTTTCTAGTGAGGGTGGAAGTGAGAGTGCATCCATCTCTCAGCCGCAAAGCGATTGAAGTGTGTTCCTGGTGCAAAATTGCAGCAAGGAAAATTCTAACATCTAGCAGCAGCAGCAGCAGCAGCAGTTTCCCTTCAGACAGTTCTACAGTGTGGTTTGGGCATTTTTCCTGGCCATTTAGCCTTGAGTCTGGTTCTTCAAATCTCCAACAGGCCTGTGAGGTTCTCATTATCCTTTTAAATGAACTCCTTTTCTTTTAATTCACCCAGACTCCTTTTCAGTTGCTTTCAGTTAAGAACATTAGCTGATGCAGTTAGTTTGAGCAAAGGAAAACAATTCTAAGAATCAATGATACATTAAAAATTAAGATTGATACTTTTCTGTATATGTGGGAAATAGGGGTAATTCTAGTTATCAGAAGTACTATATTGGGAAGAAACTCACCTTGTAGGAAATGGACCAGGATAAGTTAGAACCATCACTCAAAGATCCATTCCCTGAAATCCTGCCATCCCTGAGATCTGGCAAGTTGATGTGAAGAAATCGGCCTTCCAATCACTCCAGTCTCATGCAGGGAGAAACTAAATGGCTTATTTTTCTTATTTCAACCACTATTCCCAAGATGTGCTTATATGCAGGAACTCAATAGCAAAATTGTGCAAGGACAGAAACAATAACATTTCTGAGGGTCTATGCAGCCAAACATATCCTATGTGAGCTGGGTTTTTATTTAAATAGTGTGGTGCATGTTTTGTTTTCTCAGCTGCAGTCTGTTGTAATAGAGTAATTTGACTTTCAGTTTATGAGTGATTCTAAAGTACCACTGGAGTGAATCCACCAGCTCTTGCCAATGATGAGGGACAATAATCTTCTGACCAGTGGTTTCTCAAGCCTGGCTGCATATTGGTATATCCACAGGGAAATTTTTTAAACACTGAAACCTGGGTCTCAGTACCAACGATTCTAGATTAATGGTTCAGGGGCGCGACCTGAGCATCAGGATTTTTCTATTTTGTCAGGTGTTTCTCATGTGAGCCAATGCTCAGAACCACAGATCTAGAGCCTGGCTAATCCATAGACCAGAAACTTGTGGAAGTTTGTTAAAAATAAACATCTCAGGCATCACTTCTGTACTACAAATCAGAATCTGCATCTTTAAAAGGTCCCAAATGAACTGTACAAACACCAGCTGAGAAACACTGGCCTAGACCATTTTTCCATCACTTGGGCCATTCAATAAAACTCCATAATCAGTATTATTCAATTAAATTGTTCTTTCACCTGTCTTTTCCTTTCCCTTTGCCTTCTTCCTTCCTCCTCCATCCTCTCCTATCCCTTCCAGTGTTGTTGAAGCATCCTAAGCAAATGTTTCTCTTCAGGTTAATAATGCATATGCCTGAGATTTGTTTAAAAAGTCCATCTTTCTCTGGAAATTAACCATTTCACAATTAACCTGGCTGTGGCTTAAGATACTGAGTGCGCTATAAAGCATAAGCTAATACTAATCATGGGAGGAGCATGTGAGGAAAACATTGTTGTGAAGGATGTTTTGCATATAAAGGATATTTAATTTTGAAATGGAAAAAAACACATATGCAACATTCTGACTTTATTAAATTGACAATATTGTCAATTGAGATTTTTACAGAATGAAGTAACAAGCCCTTCTGAAATTTGAAAGTAGTTATATTTATAGTGTTCCACAGCAAGGAAAAATATCATAATAAATTATTTTACATGAAATTGGGTTGGTTTTGTCTGGCTTTTTCTTTTTTGTTTTGTTGTTTTCTTTATTTTATAAATGGAATAGCTTAGAAAAGAAAGATAAATTAAGGAAACAAAAATATATTCTCTGTAATTACCACTCATTTGGCTTATAACATGGTATTTAATCCTGACAATTTCATCAATCCATGAATACTACATGTAGGTATTTTAAATTTTTAAATTTAGTGTTTTAGCTTACAATGTAGAATATAAAAATCTGCCAAACATGGAAATTCCAGAATCTTGATAATAGTTTTTAAATTCAAAACCAAGAGACACTTTTTGGAGGCACAGATCATTATTCCACCAGATTTAAACCAAACATTCTCTGGTCTTTTTCCTATCTTCCCATTATTTCACAATACCAGGGCTAGGATAAGTTTCTCCCTGCTCAAATTTTCCATCACTTCCGTATTTCCCCATCCTAAGAGTGCTCACACCTCATCATACTTATCCCTTTGGTGCCTATCTTCCCCAGAAAACATTAATTTCAGGGAATGAAAAAACAGATCTAGCTGTTTATTGCTATATTTCCAGGTAGGGTCTCAAAAAATCTGTTGTAAGAATAAAATAATCAACTAATAATAAGTGATATCCAAGTATGTATTTTATTCACTAAAGTAATAACAAAATTTCTCCCAATCTGGAGATGATAATTTATAGAAGTTAGGGACTCTTTTATAAATCTAACTCTTTTATAATCTAATCTATTTTTTAAGTATAGGCGTCTCTAATAAATGTGAGAAGTGGAAATAAAGCACCCAGAAAGGAAAAAATCTTGCTACATTTTTCCAATTTGAAAATTGTGCTACTCAGCACAGAATAAAGATAAGAATTTCCTGTTTTTACAGTCATCTGTGAAAATCACACAACACAGGTCAAGCAGGTCTTACCCAGCATATAACTTAAAAGCATTCCCCATCTTGCTTGTCATGAATATTTTCTTCAAGATTCTTGACATACTTCATACAATTCCATGCCGATCTTTTATATTTTCCTTGGTTATGCCTTCTCTTACCTGAATACACTCTTTGGTGATGTTGATGAGGATGATGATTGTTAGTTTTCTGGAATGCTCTCTGCAAAGTCACATTAGGAGATTTTCCTATTTCCCCTTTATCAGGGTTTATTTTTCCTCCTATTCCCTTCTCATAATAAAAATATTTTTTACACATCAAGCTGCAAGAGTCTAAATTGGAGGCACCTTTACCCTTATTGATGTCATTCAACAAATATTTAGGGTGTACTTAACTAAGCTAACATGTGGTGGAGACAAAGGATGGATATCCTTTTATGAGTTTTTAGACCAGTACAGAAGATTAGATTTTCATTTACACAACAGTGGCACACAAATGTCATGAGAGAGATAAATAAGTATTTTGACAGGTCGAAGGATTTATGTACTTTCCTCCTCTACGGCTGTATATTCTCTAGGCACTACTCTGAACAACTATGTCAGTTAAAAATTGCAGCCAAGTCATACAAACCCCCCAAAAAGGTGGTGTAAACAAATAATGTGTTGTGTTTTTCTCACATCATGAGATGTCCAGAGATAAGTTGTTGTTGGTATTAGTTCAGCAGCTCTAGAATATCAGCTCTCAAGTCTTTGCATTCCTCTGGATCCTTCTGTCGGGATGGCTTTGTGGTCATAAGATGCATGCTCCACAACTGGAACTTATCCACAGTCTAGTCAGGACGAAGGGCAGAAAGACATATACCAGCTAAATCTGGCTCTTTGGAAAGAATTTTCCCAGAAGCCTCACTCCACTTTCAAATCATTGGCTGCAATCGAGTTGTGTGACTATTTTAAGATTTTTAATTTGTTGGTCTGATTTAAAAATGTGATCCTCTGTGTTGCCTTACACTATGATAGAAACACATATACATTAGAGGATCACAAAGATCTATAATTAGGCCAAAATTTTGAAATCACTGATGACGTTAGTAAATTCAGGGAAACCTATTAATAAGTAGCAATTTTTCTTTAAATAGGAGTGTTAATTACATGTCCAAAGAGTAATATGGAATGCTATCACCATTAAAGAAGTTGTAGAATATAAAATACTGTTTAATATATATTTCAAACACTGTACTAAAAAAAAGTGTTGCATATCTTGATTTCAAATTGATTTATTTAAATCAATTCTCTAGTAATGGTTTTACCTGGAAGAAGTCTAAAAATGCCCACCCAAAGTTCTCAACTCCTGTGTATTCAATAAAATACCAAACTAGGTACTGTTCTGAAGGAATTTTGCAGATGTAATTAAAGTCTTAAGTCAGCGGATCTGAAGATACAAAAATTATTTGCAGGAGAGAGATGATCTAATTACATGAGCCCTTCAAAAGCAGAAAAGCAGAAGAGGAAGTCAGATAGACTCAAAGCCTGAGAAGTACTCAATACACCATTGCTGGTTTGAAGATGGATGGGGACATAAGAGAAAGAATGCAAGGAACCTCTAGGAGCAGAAAGCCACCCCCAGCTAGCAGCCAGCAAGGAAACAGGAACTTCAGTCCTACAACTCCAAGGAACTGATTCTGCCAACAACAGGAATGAGTTGGAAGCAGATTCTTCTCCAGATCCCTCAGATACAGCCTATCAAGACGACATCTTGATTTCAGCCTTTGGAGACCCTAAGCAGAAAATTCAGCACATTGGCTTTCTGATCTACAAAACTGTAAGCTAATAAATTTGTGTTGCTCTAAGCTGTTTTATATGTGGTAATCTGTTTCACAGAAATAGAGAACTAATACAGACGTTGGTGTCAGGAGTGGGGTGCTCCCAGAACAAATACACAAAATATGGGAGTGGCTCTGGAATTTGGCAGTGAGTGGAGGCTGAAAGAAGCTTAAGGAGAACCTTAAGGAGCACTATAGAGGAAGCCTAGACTGCCATGAATAAACTGTTAGTTGAACCATGGATGTCAAGTACATAGACTGGGGACAGCTCAGAATGAAGCATGGAACATGTTATTGAAAACTATGGAAAGAGGATCAATATCATACTGTGGCATAAAGATTAACAGAATTTTGTCCTGAATTTATGAGGAAAGCAGAATTTCTAAATGATAAACTTAATTATTTAGGTAAGTAGATTTCTGAGCAAAGTGTTGGAGGTGCTGCCTGGTTTTTTACCTGCTGCTTATAGTAAAATGTGAGAGGAGAGAGAAAAATTGATGAAAGAACAGTAAACAAAAAGGAACCAGAACTTGCTCTGGGAAATCCTCAGCCTATCCTGATGGCAAAAACTGCTAAAATTAAGAGATTGTTTCTGAAAGTGAAGCACAGAGAAAAAGCTGAGTGTGTCTGGGCACCCCTTTGCTCAAATTTTGGAAAGACCAGAAGGTCAGAATATTAAGTCTCAAGAGATTAAGGGTTTGCTTCACAGATCCTCTTAAAACAGGGAGTTTCTAGGAAGCTTAAGGGTACTCTCCATCAGCCATTTCAACAGAAGCCAAAGATAGAGAAAAGATTATCTCAAAATGTGTTATGGACTTGAGATCTGTCTATTGAGATGAATCCCTGTGCCAAGGGAGATGCACAAGTTTCTTGAGAAATCTATGTCAACAGAAATACTGCTAGCATAGACCAAAAAAGAAAAAGGAAAAAAATTACAAAATGAAAGGTTATTGGACCCCTGAAATTCCATTGGCAGGAAGTGGGCCTAGAGCCCAGAGAGTAGAACTGAGAGCTCAGTGGGGAGAGCTGAGAGCCACAGAGAACTGTTCCCAGGGTTTGAAACCTAAGGGAGTCTGCCCAGATGGATTTCAAAACTTCTTTAGAATAGAAACTCCCTTTTATTTTCCTTTTCTCTCATTTTGAGCCATACTGTCTGTAACTACTATCTTCTTGATGTCCCACCAGTTTCTGTTTGAAGCAGATTAGATGTTTATTTAATATCACAGTCCACAGATGATAGGAATTGTGCACAGGAGCCTCATCTGCACTGATTCAGTTGCTTTAGATGACGAGATTTTGAATTTTGAGATGATGTTGTGTTGGAATGAGACTTGTGGGGATCTTGAAATGGGTTGAATGTATTTTACATGTGAAATGGATATGAATCTTTGGAGGGGGGCAGTAGACTGGGGTAGATAAAACTATGGTCATCCAAAGATGTCTTGTTCTAATCCCCAGAATCTGTGAATATGATATTATTATCACTCCGATGATTATATAATATTGACCTTAAAATAGGAGGATCACACAAGTCCTAATGTAATCTAATCTAACCATAAAAGAAGAGAACTTTTGTAGCTGGTGGGAGAAGAGAAAGTCAGGAGAAGGATTCAACATGCCTTGGTTGACTTTGAAGATGGAATAGGCATGAGCCAAGGCATGCAGATAACCTCTCTAGAAGCTGAGAACCACCTCCAACCAGCAGCCCTCTCTGTTAAAACCTGAATAAGCCTGGAAACACATTGCCTCTCCAATAAAGCCACCAGATAAAAGCCTACAGTATTTGCCCCTTTAATTTCAGCCTTGTGAGACTAGAGTAACTAGCTGAGCCCACCTGGTTTTTTGACTTATATAATAGTAACTTATGTAATGAAATAATACACGACTATTGTTTTAAGCCACTGTTTGTGGTAAATTGTTACACAGCAATAAAAAACTAATATCATGTTGAAAAAAACAAAAAGCCTTTGGAAAGACACTTGGCATCAGAAATCATCTTGTTATGGGAATGCCATTCATTTTAACCAAGTAACAGATATATTTTCTCTGATTGCAGCCTGTGGAAACCATTTTTATGTGAATCTAGAAGTAAAACATGGATCTTAATAATTTCCTTTTCAAATTGAAATTTTAAGTATAAAAATAAGAATTCAAAATAATGAACGGGCTAATGAATTAAAGGAGAGACTTTTTCCTAAAGATTTCCTAATTAATAAATTTAACAAATGTGTTTTGAGCACCTATCATGTACCAGACTCTTAATGTGTTGTTAGCAATGTAAAAATAAACCATATATAGTCTCTATCCTCAAGGAGCTCAGAGGACAGATGAACAATAATCCCAATAATAATGACCAACATTTATTGGGTACAACTTACGTGCCAAGTGTTGTGTTAGGATTTTATCTATTCTCCTTTTCAACAAACAGGTAAGTCCACGATGAAGGACATGATAAGTGGATATACTAGGCAACACTTATGGTACAAAAGAAACTAGCAAACAGGGCCCATGAAGGTGATTGAGAAGGTTTGAGCTGTTAAATTGAAGATTAACTAAGGACTCATAAGACAGATAAGATAAAGAGGAACATTCAAAGCAGAGAAAATAGTGTGTATTAAGTCTTGAGAGCATGAAACAATGCGGTTTATCTGGGAAAGTTATAGGTATACTAGCTTGGCATGAGAAAAGATGGTAACATTGAAGAGACAGGCAGCAGTCAGTCAATGGAAGAACTTGTATGCTTAGCTAAGGAATTACAGACTTGTGCTAGCTGTTCCAAAAATATTTTAACTTTAATTATAAGAATAGAGCCTTTTCTCTTTGCCACCTACTTCCTCATTCTTGTGTTGAAGGAGGTCGACCTACCTTGAAGAGAATACATGCAATAAGAGAAGTTATTTTAGAAACCCTAGTGAAAAACTACTCAATGAATTTTACCTGTTCCCACCCCCTTATTTTAACCACTGGGAATAAGGGGACCCAGAGAGGTTATACTATTCACCTAAGTCCCATAACTAGAAAGAAGCTTATTAAGAGTCTGGATTCAAGCATTCTGACCCCCATTCCAAGAATCTTTCTACCTATGCCTTCAGTTACTTTTGTAGTTTTCACATAATGATGTTTGAAAACTAAAGAAGCTTTTATATTTAAAATATTTGAAATATTATTTTTAAAAATAGGTAAAACTTTTAAGGTAAGTGTTCAAAATGAGTGTACAGTTTTAGAAATCTAATATAATACATATGACTAAATGATTTGGCCCTGGGTTACTTACTCAAAAGAAGGAAAAAGTAAAATAGATGAGAAAAAAGAGCGTAAAAAACTCTGATCTCAGTCTTTGAGATGCAAGCATACTGAGGTTCTCTACTCAGCCAGAATACCTCAGAGTCCTGGGCTGTTCAAATGACGTTCATGCCCAGGAACACCATGGAAGCAGACTGTACCCTTCTCAAGTCTGACACAGCAGAAAACTTGCATAAAAGGTTTTTATGGCAGCTATTACAATCTCTTCTCTAACTTTCTTCTCTTCACACATATACACACACAGGCACACACGCACACATATACCTTCCCATTACTATACTAATTCATATTCCATAGTGATAATCTATAATATATGACAAATGAGTCTTCCAATATTTCCCTTTTGATTTTCTTATCTTTTAAAAAATATGTTATTTCCTAAAATACAGACAATCAATCATAATCTCAAACCATTATGGATTCCCTAATGCTGTCCCCTAAGACAATGTCAATCATGGAAGACAATATTCTAATATCCATTACCCTCATATGAAAAATCTCAGGGGCCCATGTTTGTTTGTCTGTTTATTTTATTTATTTTTAAAATTTATTTATTTTTGGCTGCATTGGGTCTTCATTGCTGTGTGCGGGCTTTCTCTAGCTGTGGTGAGCGGGGGCTACTCTTCGTTGCAGTGTGTGGGCTTCTTATTGCGGTGACTTCTCTTGTTGCAGAGCACAGGCTCTAGGTGCGCAGGCTTCAGTAGTTGTGGCATGTGGGCTCAGTAGTTGTGGCTCACGGGCTTAGCTGCTCCGTGGCATGTGGGATCTTCCCAGACCAGGGCTCGAACCCATGTCTTCTGCATTGGCAGGTGGATTCTTAACCACTGTGCCACCAGGGAAGCCCAGGGGCATAGGTTTTATATCAAGAAAAAAAGAAGGCATTTTTTTAGCTCTCCTGTGTCTATCACAACAGTTATAAGCAGACCCAAGACACAGAAGAATGCCAACAAGTTAGCTTCAGAGGATAAGGATTCTCACCCCAAAAGCTTTTTAACTAAGTGAAGAAAGATGTTGATTATTTAAACAAGACTTTTCAGACTTAGGAAAGTTTACTTGTATATTCATAAATTCTTTCTTGGGTTTAGAAAAAGAGAAAGGGGGGAGAATAAAATAACTCCATAAATTTTAAACTGTGGACAAAAGTCTTTATAAAACTTAAATAGACATAGGTATTAAAGCAGTTGACTCTACCCACTGTGGGCGATTATACTAGTGTTCAAAATATTTGCAGCCTCTCTTTATGATACCCTCCCACTAAGGGAGGATTGTATATTTCCAACCTATTTAAATCAGGCACGGCCAGTAGACATCCTTTGGTCAATGAAATATAAGCATAAGAGATGTGTCATGCCCCTCGCAGGCAGAAGCTTTAGGAGCCAAGACACTGTTCACCATGTAACTGGTAATATTACAGAGACAACTCCATTATCATTTTACCTGGCATAAGGTGATGGGAGCAGAGTCACAGCTGACCTATAATGGAGAAAAAGTGTGAGCCAGACATAAACTGTTCTTTGAAAGCCACCAAAATGTTAAGATCATTTGTTATTATAGCCTAACCTAGCCTATCCAAAAGTAGGAGGAAATTTCCTCTTTGCCTAAAGCAAAGATGACACTAAAGAGTGAAACACTGGAAGTACGCTCCCTGTCAATAATGCCATATAATATTGTATTGGAAGACCTAGCTAGCTGGATAATAGTTGATAGATGATAGGTATATAAGTTATAGATACATAGATATGTAGATGTTTGTTTAGATTATGATATTTACATATGTTATATATATATGTGTGTGCTTTTAATATATATATATGTATACACACATATATGAAAGATAAAATAAAAGTGCTATTTTCACAAGAGAACTGATAGCCAAATAACTACAATTAATCAGAGATTTTAGTAATGTTGCTAGATGCATGGTCAATGTAACAATCAATGCAGAAAATCAATCATACTCCCACACACCAATAGCAAACAGCTAGAAAATGAAATTTTTTTAAGTTTCCATTTATAACATACCATTTATAAGATACCAGAGATAAATCTAACAAAAGATGTCATGAAAAAAATTATAAAATATTATTGGAAAACATTGAAGAAGATCTAAATAAATGGAAATCTACACCCCCAAATTAATCTGTTAAATCATTCAGTTACATCCAAACTCACAGAAGGTCAGTTTATTGAAGTTAACAAAACTTTTTATCAAATGTATAAGAATAAGCAAAGACCCAAGAATACTAAATATAATATTGAAGAAAAACAGTAAGATTCAAGATAAAGAAATACAATACTGAAGAAGAATAATAAGGTATGGAGAATCACCCTTGTGATCTCTTGGCTAACTGTAAAGTAATTGAGACGATGTGATATTGTCTCAGGGATTTAAGATAAAAAGAAGAAAAATAGATAAGAAAGAAAGCCCAGAAACAGAATATTTGAGAACTTAGGACATGATGAAGATGAGGTTACCATATACTGGAAAATATCTTTAGGCCTTCAGGATGGGAAGAATAAACCGTTAAGGAAAAGATTGATAAATTGACCATATTAAAATGTAAAACTGATGTACATCAAAAAACGCTATAAGAAGAAGAGTAAGAGAGATGAAAAGAGGAAGGAAGGGAGGGAGGAAGTCTTGGAAAGGATATTTGCACTACGTATAACCAGCAGAAAATTAGTAGCCAAAGCGTATAATCACATGTGATCAATAAAAAAGTACAACAATAAAAATGGGGAAAGAATAAAAAGAGTAAATTCCTAGAAAAGGAAACCAGAATGGCCAATAAACATATGAAAATATGATAAAGCATTAGTAATCAGAGAAATCCAAAGTTAAATAAGATACAATTTCACACCCCTCAAATTGGCGAAAGTTTGAAAGCCTGACCACATAAAGAAATTGGGAGATTTCATGTGTTACTGGGAGGGTAAAATGGTGCAATCTATTTGGAAAACAATTTGGTCTTATCTAGTGAGGAGAAGATGTGCATTCTCTTTGATCCAGCACTTCCACTCCTAAGTAGGTACCCTAAAGAAACTCTTGGACGGACCACCATGAGACACGCACAAGAAGGGTCGTTGCTCTACTGTTAATATTGATGAGGTTCTCATCCATAACAGGGGATAAAATTAATACTTACCTAATAGGGTTGTTGTAAGGAATAAATGAGTTAGAACATGTAAATCCTTAGAACAGTACCTGAAATCGTGTAAGTGCTCAATAAACGTTAGCTGTTGTTAATAAATCCCCTTACATTATTTTGATTCCCAGCATACACCCTAGGCTCAGTACTTGAGGTATTTTCCTTTGCAAGTTTTCTTTTCTTCACAACTGCTGACCTCATTTGATGGGTAGTTCCCTAGGTCCCAGACAAGTCAGCTGGCCATGTAATAAGACTGCAGTCAGGCCTGCTGTGATCTGGGTGGGACTTGCTCATCCTCTCAGGTCATGTTTATGCTAAACCTTTTCTCCAGAGGTGAGCTGGGCAACTATCCCATTTTACATTCTCCCCAGTGAGGTCTGCCAGTGTTCTTAAAACTATCAATATTTTGATCTATGTGATTAATGAATGCTAAATCATACCAATTAGGCATTTCAATTTTACCCCTTAACAGGATCTTCAATTGTAAGATTTTACTTTAATTAAATGTAAAATGAAAGAGAGAAGGAAGAAAGAAAGGGAGGGGAGGGAAGAGGAGAGGAGAGGAGGGAAGGGAAATTGAAAGAAGAGATTCCAACTGCATGTAATTAACAACATAGAGAAATACTTTTCGGCAACCCTATCCAAAATTTCAGCATGAGTAAATTTTGTGTCCCACTCTTACCTACAGGGACTCTTGTCCCTGTTTGAATAATTACTCCCATTCCCTCAGAATCATGTCCTTTGAAACTCTCAATCCTATAAACAAGTCAATATTAAGGATTAATGGATAATAACATAACAATGTGTCATCGTTTCCAGATACCTTATTGAGACTTCTAAATGGCTCCTAAATTAGATATAATCAATTCACCAGGATTCTCTAAAAGTAGATTCCTCCAGTGCTAAAAGTTTTAGTCACCATGGCCATTGAGTATGGGAGAAATTCTGGAGGAATAGACTTTTAGGAATCTACCAAACCACATTAACTATCTGACTCATTTATAGGTGAGATTGGCTCTGAAAGTACCCTCAATCCCACCCACTACCTGTTTCAAGTTATAATCATGGGTGGGAGAGGAATGAACTTAATTTGAGGACTAAGAACGTATACTCTTCTTATTAATGACCAATTTATTTATTTTAAAGTATTTACAAAGCATTAGAATGTATCAGGCAAACATTAACCTCCTTAGTTACAAATCATTATTTGATTTTTGTTTCACTCTGTATTTAACTATACCTTTTTCCATTCTCACAGCTGACACTTGCTCCTGTCCCATCTCCTGGTCCTTCCCCGCTTCTTCAAAACTGACAGACAATAAAGGTATGAGGATGGATCATGTCCATCACCCAGCAGAAGAGTTTGGCAAGAGGTAGGCCAATAGCAGTAAACTGGGAAAAAACTGACGATTCAGAGAAGTTATGACACTGTCATCCAGAATGAACCAAATGTTCCAACATAAAGGTACTTTCTCTGGAGTTATTTCTGCTAAAACACTGAAGGATTGTATATTCTGCTTCTATGGGGGAAGAAGCTGCTTGCTGAAAAAATTCGTGTATATGTTTTGTGATGTGTCTCTACATGTATGGGGACGATGATGTGACACAGGTTCTGTGATCTTGAGTGATACATTATCACAGTATATGGCCGTGAATAAGGAATACTAAAAATTAATCCTTATTAAAATTGTCAGAAGGTTGAAAACCACATACAGAATTAATCAAATGCTGTTTATTCAGAGCTAACTCTAGTAAAAAGTCAGCTACTATCTGTTTAGTTCTGGTAGACTGGAAGGGGCTTGAAAGGAGAGTAAATTTTATAGAGCAAAAGAAGAATATTTTAAGAAAGTCTTTGATTAGTCAGTGTTCTGTTAAGGTGGGATTTTCTAGTGGGTGGGATTTGGGGAAATAAGATGAGGAGACTTTCCGATTGGCTTTGGCAGCTTTAGATTGGTTCTCTATACTGGCACATTGCTTAACGATTTCCAGGTAGGTTAGGGCCATATGGGTTTTCCTGTTTCAATAAAAGACTATCCGGTCCTCTGCTTTAGGGTTCAAGCAATTCACAAAGGTAAACTATTTTTCCAATAATTCACTTTTAATGACTTTTTAATTTACTTTTATTGCCTCATACACCACATACTGTATAAGCTTTATATATAAAAAATAGTGATTATTTCCATTGTTCAGAAACTCCTTACTCAAGCACTATATAAAAGTTTGTGAATAAAGTGCTAAAAATAGTACAATAAAAAATAATGCAATAAAAAAATTTTTGAAAAAAAATAAAATAATAATTTTTGGTTTAATTATATTATAAATTAATAAGACCACTAAAATGTTATGACAAACAGGTATAGTTCATTATTTTCACTCTAACTGCATGACATTTGAAAAATAACAATAATCCCAGGATGTGTATCTCTAATCTGATGACCTCCATTCCTTACCAAGTCCTCAATTTGTTGTTTCTTTGCTCTTTGGAGACAAAGTTCCCTAGGGTGGTTGTTTGTCTGTTTGTTTATTTTTCTTTTTAATTTATCAACAAAGAACAGCTTTTTTTTTTTTTTTTTGCTCTTGTTGAAATGGTATTTTAACATTTTTTTAAAATTATTGTTCCTTCCCACATATCAAGATGACCATAACCCTCCCTGCCAATTGTTAGGAAGACTGCTGCAATTTCCCTTTCCTTTCTTTAGTTGCATCAAATACTCTAATCATCTTATTCGGCATTTTGGTCAGGGATGTCTTCTCTATGCCCTTCAGCTATGTCTCTTCCCACAACCACTCTAAACCTTTTAACTTTTTACAGATGTAAATGCTGAATCATTCCTGCCTTTCATCATAAGTCCATTCCTCCTAGACTCTTCAATTATCCCCAGACTCCTACTTTGAACATTTCCCAACTGGATTGCACAAAGTAGTAAAGTTGGTCCAGATTTGCTTTTTAATACTAACAAAGACACTCGCTTAATGAGTTTCTACTCCAGATGAGGCCCTTTGCTAAGTACCTTCCATACATCTTCCCAATAATTCTATAAAGTAGGAATTTACAAATAAGAAAACTGAGACTCTGTGAGTCCAGGAACTAGAAACTCATTTCATCACACAGATAGTAACTGGGGAACCAGTACCTGACCAATCTGATCATAAAGTCTGTGTCCTGCCTTAAACCTTCATCAAGTGATTCCTGACAACAGTCTGCACCAGAATTACCTGAAATACCTGATAAAATTTAGGCTTCTAGACCCAGCCCAGATCTTTTGAGTTAGTATCTCTGAGGAAAAGAACCAGCAATATACATTTTTAACAAGGCTCCAAAATGATTCTTAGGCACACTGAAGTTTGAAAGTCACTAAACTGCAAGGCACATATTTTACGTGTTGTTCTCTGTGTCTCATCACCAAGCACAGTATCTGGCTAATAGAGAGTAAGTGCAGATGAGCCTAAATCAACAAGCCTACCATAAGAAAAGGGTGTTGGTATTGATTCTGTGCCTTTGGCTCTCTAGGAAAAGGTTCTATAAAAACACTAGGAGAGGGCTTCCCTGGTGGCGCAGTGGTTGAGAGTCCACCTGCCAATGCAGGGAACACGGGTTCGTGCCCCGGTCCGGGAAGATCCCACAGGCCGCAGAGCGGCTGGGCCCGTGAGCCATGGCCGCTGGGCCTGCGCGTCTGGAGCCTGTGCTCCGCAATGGAAGAGGCCACGACAGTGAGAGGTCCGCATACCACAAAAAAAAAAAAAAAAAGGAAATCTCTTCTAAATATAATCTCTTATCCCTTCTGAGTAAATCAGGAACTAAGAAAAAAAAAACTTAATCTGTTAGCTGCTCCCTGCTGTCTACAGGATAAAGTCCAAATTCTTTCATTCTCCATTTGAGACCCTGCACCTTGTTTTCTTTTACTTTCTTACATATCTTTTCACCATGTAGAAAAGCCTCACTCATCCAACTCTCCATTCTGCTCATATTCAGATCTGGATCATCCTTCGATAGAAGATTGTGGCAATGGACTGAGTGTAAGCTGATAGAATAAATGGCAGGAGTAAAACAGAACAGACAGTCAAAGTCATTTTGAAGGTAGAAACCACTTAAGTTTCTTTCTTGGGAAGTCCTAAGTCATAGAGACAAAGAATATCAAGGGAGAGGAGAAGGAAACCTGAAAAATGATAATAATACTGTCTTGTACTATTATTTGAATGTTTCAGTTTTATGTATACTGTAATCTCCTTAAAGGGAGAACATTTTTTTTGCATTTTTTCCTTTATATACTCAAGTTTTTCATAGCAGTAGGCAATAAATATTTGTAGAATGAATGAACAACATCAATTTTTCCTTGATTGCCATTTTATTACTATCTCCTTTTGTTTAAAAATGTCTGTGAATGTTCACATTTATAATAAAACATTTTACTTATGACAACTTGAATGGCAAAAATGGAGACATCTGACAATATCAAGTGTTAGAGAAGATAAGGGTTAACTGTAACACTTACATGAGGACTAGGGTAAGTTGAAACAATCACTGTGGAAAACAGTGTGGCGTTACTTTGTAAAGGCAGAACATGTGCATAGCCCATAACCTAGAATTTCCACTTCTAAAGAAACTTTTACACGTACACTAGAGAAACTCTTGCACACGTGCTCCAAAAAGCTCACAGTAGCAATGTTTATAGTAATAAAGTAAAATTAGAAAAACCCGATGGTCATCTAAAAGAAAATAGATAAAATTGTAGTGTGCTCCCACATGGAATAATAAAATAGTATAGATGGAAACACTACAATTTGTAACAACATAGATGGCCTCCTACATACATAATTAAATGAAAAAAGCACGAAACTGAAGGCTATTTCCAGTATGACACAAATGTTATAGCTCAAAACAAGCAAAAATAATATTATATCATCTAGGCTTACATATACATATTTTTTTTAATTTAAGACAAGAGAATGATAAATCTCTGTGTTGATTCTCAGAGTGAAGAGAAGAGAGGAAGCAAGCATCCAGTTTAGATATAAAACATTGGTAGCATTTTTTAATTCAATGCAGAGTTCTTTGTTGTCCATTATATAATTATACGTTAGAATTCACATATAAGTTACATATATTCTTGTTACGTAGCAAGTAGCATATTTTTAACTGATAATAAGTGTTCAAAAATGGCAGCCTTAAAAATTTTTCTTTTTAGAAAAAAATCTTGTTTTACTTAGATGTAAACATGATTTGTAGATCCTACCCTAGAGAAATGGCAATGTAATAACAACTAATAGCAACATCTGACAGTGGGAGACTTAGGATTGTAATGAATTTACTGGATTCATTACTTGTTTTTACTTCATTAACTTTTCTGCTCCATCAAAGTACTCTAAACAATAAACTTAGTTTGTCCAACATATGGGAAGAATTAGACAGAAAATCTTTTATTTCACATTGTTATGCCCAGAACAATCTCTTTGTTTAACCAGAACACTGGCTTTGTCTTCAAATCCACCAGGGACAAGTAGGAGGGGAAAAGTTATGACAAACATCAATTCAAGTGTTTTTGTTTGGTTTTTCTATGTATTTTTGCAGCAACTTTGTCACAAAGAGCATTTCCAGAACTTTGCACAGTCTGATTGTGGTACAAAACCTTTACACTTTGATTTAATACGAAGGTTATTAGAAACTACAATGTACCTTGAAAATCTTGAGCCTGTAATTTCCCATTTCCTACAAAGAGATTTTGTCACTATTCCCCCCATCACCATAGATATTCTAGCATATTACCGTCATATGTGCCAGTCTTTTCTGAATGCATGTCTGCCTTAGGAAATCGTTCTAGTCCAGAGGTAATGTTTGCACTATAAGGTCACATCAAAAATAAAGCATGTCCTTGAATAACAACACAACACTTCTAGTGGAAGTGATCCTTATATCTATGAATTTTAAATATCCACTTTTTTTATTAACATCTTTATTGGAGTATAATTGCTTTACAATGTTGTGTTAGTTTCTGATGTATAAAAAAGTGAATCAGCTATATGTATACATATATCCCCATATTCCCTCCCTCTTGTGCCTCCCTCCCACCCTCCCTATCCCAACCGTCTAGGTGGTCACAAAGCACTGAGCTGATCTCCCTGTGAGATGCAGCTGCTTCCCACTAGCTATGTATTTTACATTTGGTAGTGTATATATGTCAGTGCCACTCTCACTCCATCCCAGCTTACCCTTACCCTCATGTTGAGCTGCATGAGCTGCTTGTATATTTTGGAGATTAATCTTTTGTCAGTAGCTTCATTTGCAAACCTTTTCTCCCATTCTGAGGGTTGTCTTTTCATCTTGTTTATGGTTTCCTTTGCTGTGCAAAAGCTTTTAAGTTTCATTAGATCCCATTTGTTTATTTTTGGTTTTATTTCCATTTCTCTAGGAGGTGGGTCAAAAAGGATCTTGCTGTGATTGATGTCATAGAGTGTTCTGCCAATGTTTTCCTCTAAGAGTTTTAAAGTGTCTGGCCTTACATTTAGCTCTTTAACCCATTTTGAGTTCATTTTTGTGTATGGTGTTAGGGAGTGTTCTAATTTCGTTCCACAGCACTTATTGAAGAGGCTGTCTTTTCTCCACTGTAAATTCTTCCCTCCTTTATCAAAGAAAAAGTGACCATACGTGCATGGGTTTATCTCTGGGCTTTCTACCCTGTTCCATTGATCTATTTTTCTATTTTTGTGCCAGTACATACTGTCTGATTATTATAGTTTTGTAGTATAGTCTGAAGTCAGGGAGCCTGATACCTCCAGCTCCGTTTTTCTTTCTCAAGATTGCTTTGGCTATTTGGGGTCTTTTGTGTTTCCAAACAAATTGTGAAATTTTTTGTTCTGGTTCTCTGAAAAATGCCATTGGTAGTTTGATAGGGATTACACTGAATCTGTAGATTGCTTTGGGTACTATAATCATTTTCACAATGTTGATTCTTCCAATCCAAGAACATGTTATGTCTCTCCATCTGTTTGTATCATCTTTAATTTCTTCAGTGCTTATAGTTTTCTGCATACAGGTCTTTTGTCTCCTTAGATAGGTTTATTCCTAGGTATTTTATTCTTTTTGTTGCAATGGTAAATAGGAGTGTTTTCTTAATTTCTCTTTCAGATTTTTCATCATTAGTGTATAGGAATGCAAGAGATTTCTGTTCATTAATTTTGTATCCTGCTACTTTACCAAATTCATTGATTAGCTCTGTATTTTTCTGGTAGCATCTTTAGGATTCTCTATGTATAATATCATGTCATCTGCAAACAGTGACAGCTTTATTTCCTCTTTTCCAATTTGGATTGCTTTTATTTCTTTTTCTTCTCTGATTGCCGTGGCTGAAACTTCCAAAACTATGTTGAAGAATAGTGTTAAGAGTGGGCAACCTTTTTGTTTACCAAAGGTTGGGCAACCTTATTCCTGATTTTAGAAGAAATGGTTTCAGTTTTTCACCATTGAGAATGATGTTGGCTGTGGGTTTGTCATATATGGCCTTTATTATGTTGAGGCAGGTTCCCTCTATGCTGACTTTCTGGAGAGTTTATATCATAAATGGGTGTTGAATTCTGTTGAAAGCTTTTTCTGTATCTCTTGAGATTATCATATGGTTTTTATCCTTCAGTTTGTTAATATGGTGTATCACATGGATTGATTTGCGTATATTGAAGAATCCTTGCATTCCTGGGATAAATCCCACTTGATCATGGTGTATGATCCTTTTAATGTGCTGTTGGTTTCTGTTTGCTAGTATTTTGTTGAGGATTTTTTTCATCTATGTTCATCAGTGATATTGGCCTGTAGTTTTCTTTCTTTGTGACATCTTTGTCAGGTTTTGGTATCAGGGTGATGGTGGCCTTGTAAAATGAGTTTAGGGGTGTTCCTCCCTCTACTATATTTTAGAAGAGTTTGAGAAGATTAGGTGTTATCTCCTCTCTAAATGTTTGATAGAATTCGCCTGTGAAGCCATCTGGTGCTGGGCTTTTCTTTGTTGGAAGATTTTTAATCACAGTCTCAATTTCTGTGCTTGTGATTGGTCTGTTCATATTTTCTATTTCCTGGTTCAGTCTCGGAAGGTTCTGCTTTTCTAAGAATGTGTCCATTTCTTCCAGGTTGTCCATTTTATTGGCATAGAGTTGCTTGTAGTAATCTCTCATGATCCTTTGAATTTCTGCAGTGTCAGTTGTTACTTCTCCTTTTTCATTTCTAATTCTGTTGATTTGAGTCTTCTCCCTTTTTTCTTGATGAGTCTGGCTAATGGTTTATCAATTTTGTTTATCTTCTCAAAGAACCAGCTTTTAGTTTTATTGATCTTTGCTATTGTTTCCTTCATTTCTTTTTCATTTATTTCTGATCTGATCTTTATGATTTCTTTGCTTCTGCTAACTTTGGGGTATTTTTGTTCTTCTTTCTCTAATTGCTTTAGGTGTAAGGTTAGGTTGTTTATTTGAGATTTTTCTTGTTTCATGAGGTAATATTGTATTGCTATAAACTTTTCTCTTAGAACTGCTTTTGCTGCATCCCATAGGTTTTGGGTGGTGTGTTTTCATTGTCATTTTTTTCTAGGTATTTGTTAATTCCCTCTTTGATTTCTTCAGGGATCTCTGGGTTATTTAGTAGTGTATTGTTTAGCCTCCATGTGTTCGTATTTTTTAGTTTTTTCCTGTAATTGATATCTATTCTCATAGCATGGTGGTCGGAAAAGATCTTTGATACGATTTCGGTCTTCGTAAATTTACCAAGGCTTGATTTGTGACCCAAGATATGATCTATCCTGGAGAATGTTCCATGAGCACTTGAGAAGAAAGTGTATTCTGTTGTTTTTGGATGGAATGTCCTATAAATATCAATTAAGTCCATCTTGTTTAATGTGTTATTTAAAGCTTCTGTTTCCTTATTTATTTTCATTTTGGATGATCTGTGTATTGATTAAAGTGGGGGTGTTAAAGTCCCCTACTATGATAGTGTTTCTGTTGATTTCCTCCTTTATGGCTGTTAGCATTTGTCTTATGTATTGAGGTTGGGTGCATTTACAATTGTTAGATGCATTCCTATGTTGGGTGCATTTACAATTGTTATATCTTCTTCTTGGATTGATCGTTTGATCATTATGTAGTGTACTTCTTTATCTCTTGTAATTGTCTTTCTTTTAAAGTCTATTTTGTCTGATATGAGAATTGCTACTCTAGCTTTCTTTTGATTTCCATTTGCATGGAATATCTTTTTCCATCCCATCATTTTCAGTCTGTATGTGTCCCTAAGTCTGAAGTGGGTCTCTTGTAGACAGCATATATACAGGTCTTGTTTTTGTATCCATTCAGCCA
The DNA here is from genome assembly GCF_949774975.1 of Lagenorhynchus albirostris. Taxonomy (NCBI): domain Eukaryota; kingdom Metazoa; phylum Chordata; class Mammalia; order Artiodactyla; family Delphinidae; genus Lagenorhynchus; species Lagenorhynchus albirostris. The sequence continues at coordinate 38,610,977 of NC_083106.1, read as the reverse complement.
GTCTATGTCTTTTGGTTGCAGCATTTAATCCATTCACTTTTCAGGTAATTATCAATATGTATGTTCCTATGACCATTTTCTTAATTGTTTTGGGGGTTTTTTTGTAGGTCCTTTTCTTCTCTTGTGTTTCCCACTTAGAGAAGTTCCTTTAGCATTTGTTGTAGAGCTGGTTTGGTGGTGCTGAATTCTCTTAGCTTTTGCTTTTCTGTAAAGGTTTTAATTTCTCCATTGAATCTGAATGAGATCCTTGCTGGGTAGAGTAATTTTGGTTGTAGGTTTTTCCCTTTCATCACTTTAAATATGTCCTGCCACTCGCTTCTGGCTTGCAGAGTTTCTTCTGAAAGATAAACTGTTAACCTTATGGGGATTCCCTTGTATGTGATTTGTTGCTTTTCCCTTGCTGCTTTTAATATTTTTCTTTGTATTTAATTTTTGATAGTTTGATTAATATGTGTCTTGGCATGTTTCTACTTGGATTTATCCTGTATGGGATTCTCTGTGTTTCCTGGACTTAATTGGCTATTTCCTTTCCCATGTTAGGGAAGTTTTCAACTATAATCTCTTCAAATATTTTCTCAGATCCTTTCTTTTTCCCTTCCTCTTCTGGGACCCCTATAATTCGAATGTTGGTGCATTTAATATTGTCCCAGAGATCTGTGAGACTGTCCTCAATTCTTTTCATTCTTTTTTCTTTATGCTGCTCTGTGACAGTTATTTCCACTATTTTATCTTCCAGGTCACCCTCTGTTCTTCTGCCTCCATTATTCTGCTATTGATTCCCTCTAGAGAATTTTAATTTCATTTATTGCGCTGTTCATCATTGTTTGTTTGCTCTTTAGTTCTTCTAGGTCCTTGTTAAACATTTCTAGTATTTTCTCCATTCTATTTCCAACATTTTGGATCATCTTTACTATCATTATTCTGAATTGTTTTTCAGGTACACTGCCTATTTCCTCTTCATTTGTTTGGTCTGTGGGGTTTTACCTTACTCTTTCATCTGCTGCATATTTCTCTGTCTTCTCATTTTGTTTAACTTACTGTGTTTGGGTCTCCTTTTTGCAGCCTGCAGATTCATAGTTCCCATTGTTTTTGGTGTCTGCCGCACACGGGTGAGGTTGGTTCAGGGCTTGTGTAGGCTTCCTGGTGGAGGGGACTGGTGCCTGTGTTCTGGTGGGTGGGACTGGATCCTGTCTTTTTGGTGGGCAGGGCCACATCCGGTGGTGTGTTTTGGGGTGTCTGTGAACTTAATATTATTTTAGGCAGCCTCTCTGCTAATGGGTGGGGTTGTGTTCCTGTCTTGCTAGTTGTTTGTCATGGGCCATCCAGCATTGGAGCTTACTGGCCGTTGGGTGGAGCTGGGTCTTAGTGTTGACATGGAGATCTCTGAGAGAGCTCTCACCAATTGATATTACGTGGGGCCAGGAGGTCTCTGGGGTCAACTGTCCTGGACTCAGCTCTCCCACTTCAGAGGCTCAGGCCTGACACCCAGCTGGAGCACCAATACCCTGTCAGCCACACGGATCAGAAGAAAAGGAAGAAAAAATAAATAAATAGGGCTTCCCTGGTGGCACAGTGGTTGAGAGTCCACCTGCTGATGCAGGGGACATGGATGGTGCCCCGGTCCAGGAGGATCCCACATGCCGCGGAGCGGCTGGGCCCGTGAGCCATGGCCATTGAGCCTGTGCATCTGGAGCCTGTGCTCCGCAACAGGAGAGGCCACAACAGTGAGAGGCCCACGTACGGCAAAAAAAAAAAAAAAAAAAAAGCATAACATTAAAAAAGTAAAAAATAATAAAATTTAAAAGTAGTAAAATAAAATTAAAAATTTTAATTAAAAAAAAAAGAAGAGAACCAAACCAATAAATAAATCCACCAATGATAACAAGCACTAAAAACTAAACTAAGATAAGCATAAAAATCAGGGATAAATCAGTCACAGACAGCAAATCCCAAGTCTACAGTTGCTCCAAAAGTCCACCACCTCAATTTTGGGACTATTCATTGTCTATTCAGGTATTCCACAGATGCAAGATTCATCAAATTGATTGTGGGGATTTAATCCCCTGCTCCTGAGGTTACACGGAGAAATTTCCCTTTCTCTTCTTTGTTCGCACAGCTCTTGGGGTTCAGCTTTGGTTTTGGCCCCGCCTCTGCATGTAGGTTGCCCTCAGGCATCTTTTCACTGCCTGGAGAGGAGGGGGTTAAAGCAGCGGCTGATTAGGACTATCTTGTTCTCTCAGGCTGGGGTGGCGGAGCGGTACGGCAGTGATAACTGGAATTCGAGGTGAACCTGCTGCGGCAGAGGTCAGCATGACATTGCAACAGCATAAGGCATGCCATGTGTTCCCCCCAGGGAAATTGTCCCTGGATCTTGGGACCCTGGCAGTGGCATGCTGTACAGGCTCCTGGGGTTGGGGGGTTGGGAGTGACCTGTGCTTGCACACAGGCTTCTGGTGGCTGCAGTAGCAACCTTAGCATTTCATGCCTGTCTCTGGGGTCCGTGCTGATAGCCACGGCTCGCACCCGTCTCTGGAGCTCATTTAGGCAGTGCTTTGAATCTCCTCTCCTCGAGCACCCCGAAACAATGGTCTCTTGCCTCTTAGGCAGGTCCAGACGTTTTCCCGGACTCCCTCCCGGCTAGCTGCGGCGCACTAGCCCCTTCAGGCTGTGTTCACGCAGCCAACCCCAGTCTTCTCCCTGGGATCCGACCTCCGAAGCCCAAGCCTCAGCTCCCAGCCCCCACTCATCCCGGTGGGTGAGCAGACAAGCCTCTCGGGCTGGTGAGTGCTGGTCGGTACCAGTCCTCTGTGCGGGAATCTCTCCGCTTTGTCCTCCGCTCCCCTGTTGCTGCGCTCTCCTCCGCGGCTCCGAAGCTTCACCCCTCCGCCACCCGCAGTCTCCACCAGTGAAGGGGCTTCCTAGTGTGTGGAAACTTTTCCTCCTTCACAGCTCCCTCCCAGAGGTGCTGGTGCTGTCCCTATTCTTTTGTCTCTGTTTATTCTTTTTTATTTTGCCCTACCAAGGTACGTGGGGAGTTTCTTGCATTTTGGGAGTTCTGAGGTATTCTGCCAGCGTTCAGTAGGTGTTCTGTAGGAGTTTTTCCACATGTAGATGTATTTTTAGTGTATTTGTGGGGAGGAAGGTGATCTCTACGTCTTACTCCTCTGCCATCTTGAATGTCCCCCTCCACTTTTCTATTACAAGTGTAAGTTTTTGTCCCCCTTCATGTTTTGAGGGACTATGTCTTAAATATTTTTTATTCCTAAAAGTAAGAGATATGAGTGAATGATTAAACAAAAATTTTCAAGCAATACAAATCTAATGTAATTACTAGGAATTAGAATAAACGCAGAGATGCTTCATTTGCATGTCTAAATTTTTTACTTATTCACTGTAGGAGAGAAATCAATAAGAGGACTACATAGAAATTTAGTAACCAGGGGTTAACTAGAAATTTCTGAATTTCCTAAATTTCTTGAAGAGTCCTATTCCTTATGCACTATACCCTCTCCCTTTGGCTCATTCAAATTTACAGATGCAAACTAAAGAGACATTAACCCCATAAAAGTTAACAAATGCCAAGTCAATAAATATTTCCTGAATAGTATGGTAGATCAAAAATAAAAATCTGCAACCCACACCCTAACATGCTTGAGAATCAGAAGTTTCTTTAAGGCATCCTTCCATGTCATGAACACTCTTTTACCCAGCATCTCTGACCAATGGTCACACAGCCTCCAGTGATGGGAAAAGCATCACCATCAAGGGAGGCCCGTTCCATCAGTGACAGCCTTGTTAGAAAATTCTTAGGTTAAACTGTAATTTATAGCTTTGCATTTTTCCTACTTTTGGTTTTGCTTTTAACCTATTATAATAACAAGTCTGTCTTCATGTTTACATAAATTTTTTAAAGTAATGACTATTTAAAATGTCCCCATTTTCTCTTTTGTTCCACTATAACATTCCCCATAGGACACAGTTTTTAGCTTTTCTTCGAGTTTCCATTTTATTCTCCTGCATAGCATTTTGTCAGTGTAACTCTAAAAACATGGTACCCAGAGCAGATGTACTATTTTGGTGTAAATCATCTTATACTATAGACTCTAGACTTCTATTACTACAACCAGACATAATGCTAGCTTTTATATAATTCAGTAATTATTCATTCAGCAAACATTTACTAAGTACCTAAGTACTACGTTTTAGGCTAGACTTTGGGGATTCAAAATCAAGTAGTCCCTGCACTCATATAGCTGTATTACACTATTAGCTCATGGGAAACTTATGATCAGTTAGAACCCTAGTTCTTTTTCATTTGTGTTTCTACAAGCAGATCACCATCTCTGTCTACTGATATGTAAAGAAATTTTCCTCCACACTGTTGAAACTCACTGACTTTAATCACATCATTCCCTTTAAGAATGACAATTTTTAATTCCTGTTCCCCGTACTGTATATTCTATTCATCACCCCGTTAAACCCTTAAATCAAAGATTAGAAAAAAAAATCATTCTTTCATCTTATTAAATAGCTTTTATAAAAATGAGTAGCTTGGAGTCAAGGACAAACACCTATCATGAGCCTTCGACCTCTCTGTTCTGCGTAAATCACCATGCAACACACCTTGAGTACAGTGTTTTTAACCAGACCAGAATTTATCACTTCTGTCATTCACCCTGCATTTCATTGACTGATTTACAAATGAAAATTACACGAAGCATATCAAGTGCTTTACTCAAGTTATGTTATGCACATATTTTCCTGATTTACCATACTAGCAACTCTATTACAGAAGGATATAAAATATGTTATGGCTTGTTTCCAATGAACTTATTTTGAAGCCTTGTGATGTCACAATTCTCCAAAATTCTCCAAAGTGCTCACAGTTTTTTTGTTACTGCATTCTATACTTTTCCTAGAGATTGAGATTATGTTTTCAGGTCTTGTTCTCAAGACTTAGGAAACTACTGTTTTCTAAGTTTATGTGCTGACATATTTATTAAAGCATAAGCTTATACCAAAAATAATTTATAATAATACATATAGTTGAGAGTCACGTGGAAAACATTAAAACTCAATAAACATTAATAAGGTTATATAAGAATGGTACACCATTGTAAAGCAATTATACTCTAATAAAGATGTTAAAAAAAAAAGGATGGCATATTAAACTGAGACTGAAAAGGTACTTAAAATGGATAAGTTGAGCCAAAAAAAGGGTCTGACAAAAACCAATATATTAGAAATAGTAAAGTTAAATTTGCTCAGTGTGTCACTAAATAGAGCCGCATTCTAAATCTCTGTACTAGACTTAAACATCTCTTTTCATCCTCTGGAAGTTTAACAATTAGCTGTCTACACTTTTCTGTCACTTTTCATCTCCCACCCACCCCCCCATAAGAAAATTGTAATACTTAAAGAAGCAGGTCAGTAATGCCAAATGAAGTCATGGACTTACGGTGGGAATAGAAATGTCTGAGAAGAGGATGTTTCTTCAAGTGAAAACTTAGTAGTAGCCCAATAACTGAAACACATACAACTGAAAGTTTCTCTGGTTAAAGGAACAGAGCCCCTCTTCTAGAACCTTACCTCTCACACTTTTATATGCATATGAACCTCACCTGAGGATCTTGTTAAACTACAGTTTCCAAATCAGTAGGTCTGTGGTGGGGTCCAAGATTCTGCTTTCTAACAAAGTCCAAGGTGATGCCCATGTTCTGATCCATGGACCAGACCTTGCAAAGCAGGACCCTGGGCCATCTTCACAGTATTCCAAAGATTCCCCCAAAGAATTATACTTCATGTGGCTCTAGAATTTCCACCTGTTTTCTCATAGCTCCACATCATCTCCCTCTATGGTAGGCACAATTATGCCCCCACCAATGATGTGTCCTAATACTTGGAACCTGTGAATATGTTAGGTTTACATGGCAAAGGGGAATTAAGTTTGCAGATGGAATTAATGTTGTTAATCAACTGACCTTTAAAATAGGGAGTATATCCAGGTAGATCCAATGTAAAATAGGGAGGTTATCCAGGTGGATCCACTGTAATTAATTTTGTTAATCAGCTGACCTTAAAATAGGGAGGTTAACTAGGTAGATCCAATGTAATTCAATGTAATCACAATGTAGTCCTTAAAGATGGAGAGTAAATCAGAGGAAGAGAGAGATGTGAGTCTTGAAGAATTGTCATAGAGATACAGTATTGCTGGCTTTGAAGATGGAGAAAGGGGGCCAGGAGCCAAGGAATGCGAACAGTCTCTAGAAGTTAAAAAAAGGCAAGGAAACAGATTTTTCCCTAGAGCTTCCAAAAAGGAACATAGCCCAGCTAATACCTTGATTTTAGTCCAGTGACTGGTGTCAGACTTCTACCCTACAGAACTGTAAGATAATAAATTTGTGCTGTGTTAAGCCCCTAAATTTGTGGTTATTTGTTATAGCAGCAATAGAAAACTAATATACCTGCCTCATGACGTTTGTCACTGGATAACTAAAGAGCCATCTCTAATGGTCTAAAAATATCATAGCTCTCTCTTTTTTAAAAAAAAAAGTAGAAAATATTGGGACTTCCCTGGTGGTAAGGTGGATAAGACTCTGCTCTCCCAGTGCAGGGGACCCAGGTTCAATCCCTGGTCAGGGAACTAGATCCCACATGCATGCCACAACTAAGAAACCCATGTACCACAACTAAGGAGCCCACCTGCTGCCACTAAGACCCGGTGCAACCAAATAAATAAATAGATAAATAAATAAAAGAGGATTACTGTATATACAATGAGCAAGTGGATTAAAAGGAAAGGAAAAGGAAATATTTGAGTGACACTTTTTCCCTGAATTGCTACTTCATTTTAAGCTATGAGTTGTGTAGATGCTGCAGGGGTCTCTCTATAGACATCAGTGATTCCTGCATGTAACAATACAGTATACTTTATTGTACTAAGCATCTAAATTTTTTTTAAACTCAATTGTTTTGCTGGTTTTAGAACCAGATTTATTATTCAAACAAATTGCCTGGAGTCTGACTTTAAATATGACATTTCATTGTTTTTTAGTGTTCAAAGATGTGTCACCATTACTGTTTTTAAAAAAATACATGAAAACCCATAAAATGATTTTTGTCGGTATTTTTCTTCCTCATGGTATTTAAAAAGAATTTGCCACATTTACCACCAAATAAGTTTAAACATCAGCATAATAAATTTTCCATGATTCTAAATTAGTTAGAATTTTGGTTGAAAGGAGCCAGTACAAGTATAGAAATTGAAAGTATCAGGAGTTAGACAGGCCTCTTATATGAACAATCTTTAATTTCCCAGAGATGAGGGGTAGGGGTGTCAGATGGTGGTTAGCATTTTTTAGCAATAAAGTATTTTTAATTAAGGTATGTACTTTTTTTGACATAATACTATTACGCACTTAATAGACTACAGTATAGTGTAAATAACTTTTATATGCACTGGGAAACCAAAAAATTCATGTGACTTGGTTTACTGCGATACTCACTTTATTGCAGTGGTCTGGAACTGAACCCACAATATCTCTGAGGTATGCCTGTACATGCGTAAGGAGTCCTTGAGGTCACAAATTCTCTATAAATACATTTACTCCAATCTGATTGAATTTGAGGACATTATGTCACTGTTTTCCACCAGTTCTCTTGATCCCCAGTTTAAATATCCTGCTCCTCCTGTTAAATTACATTTAAAATTTAGCTACTGGCTAATATCTTACAATAAGCAATATTTTGACAAATGCCTGTATGTTACTGCCTCAAGCGCAAATTATTAGCTAAACAAACAATTGAATCAAATACAAAAGTCGAGAAACACATCAACTAAGTATTTGCTGAGTAATCTTGCCTGTGGTTGAACAAATACATATGCCAGCTGACACCTGTTTGATTCTGTCCTCCTAGATATAAATTGGTATATATCTTATATTTTTCTGCTGCTATTAACTGTGATCAAAGCATCCTATGACAAATTGTACAGGGATCACTGTACAATTTAAAAGAAAGTCTACTGAAAACTAGTTAGATCAAATCATGGGAGGAAAAGATTTATTTATTTTAAGCGTAAAATTAGTAATGTTGAAAGGTTTCGTGTTTCTGAGTTTGTTACATCTGTAGTGAAAACAGTATGTTTAACACCATACCCTGAATTTTGTTACTTTCTATTATTTAATGTTGCTTTTTTTTTCTATAGGACAATACAACTAATGTTTTATCAGAAATTTACCATTAGTCTTTTTCAATCTGTAACTTCACTTTTTTCTTGTTAAATAACAAAATTTTAACTAGTTAAGTGTCATTTCCAATTTAATAATGAAAGCAACAAGAAAAACATAACTGATTCACTTAAAGATTTGGAGAGCAAAATTCTCTATTCCATGAAGGGAAGGGTGGGTAAGTGGCTATGTGTAGCTCAAACTGTGAAATACCTTCTCTAGTCAAATAAATGCTTATTTATACACAGCTGCAGAAAACTGAAGCATATGAAGAAAGAATCAGAAATACTCTCAACAAAAGTTTCTTTAATTTTTCATACAGGCCAAGCTCTTCATCTTTGAGAAATTGCTTGTATAGAGAAGTGTCCTAAATTCTTCCAACAGTGCAATTCTAGCTGCTCCAAGTAATACATCTCATCTTTGTACATGAGAAAGTGTTTAGTGAAACCAGATGGCCAACTGTTTTCCTGTACTGAAGCACTTGAAACTGGCAAGAATATATTTGAGGTCAAAAACCTTACAGATCCTAATGACATGAACAGACACTTGAAAACTCTGGTTCATCAATAATTAGATGATTTCAGTTATTCTCCACCCAACTCTTATTAATTCACAGTTTGTTATCTGAAAAATATTATTCTAACACACACAGAGCTCAAATCTCCTCCATCCCCATCTTTGTGAAAGTCTATACAAGTCCTATACCATCATTTGAAGCACTAAGGAAATAATGGGGAATTAAAACTAGATTTAAACTCAGCGTTTAATCAACTCATTTTTATTACTGGATATACTGAGGGTCACCCCTGAATATTCAACTCAGACAGATCCACTCATGCACCAGAACCCAGCTTGACCATAAAATCTATACGCAAAGACAAATGGATACTTTAGGCCAGTACTTCCCAAAGGAATTGCCTAGCGATCTTATTAATATAAAGATTCTGACTCAGCACGTCTAGAACAGACCCTGACAATATGCATTTCTAATAAGCTCCTAGGTGATACCAATGCTTCTGGACTGTGGAACATTTTGAATAACAAGTTTCCAGGGCTAGACAATATTCAGAATTCTACTACAGCCATTTCTCCCAACTTTTCCCATGATTTGTTCCCAACCTACTTATTCTCTTCTCCATGACCCACTGTCATGATGCCTCACATCAATTCCCCTTCTCTTAACTATTGGTGTAGCCACACAGTTTGTCTCTTTGTCCATCTGTCCAGCCTCCATGTTTCTCATCTCAATGGAGAGTATCTCTTGTAGTCTCTGACCTCTAGAATCCCTTCCTTCATTTTAACATCACCTCCAGAGCTTCTTGTCTAGATAACAAGGTGAAGAGAAAAAATAAAAGAAGACCCTAAAGTATCAAAAGGAAGTATAAGATAGGAAAGGTGGCTTTGGGGAATCTGAAATCCATTTGAGAGTTATCAGATAATTAAACCTAAAAATCTGTTATCAGTGCAAGCTTACATGTATAAGACAAGTGATCAACCAGTGCTTAGGAGTTCAGAGAGAAGAGAAAGTAATCTCAGCAGACTAAAAGTATAGGAGCTTTATCAGAAATAGGAGGGATAAACTCTACTTTAAAATTTGTATAGGGATTAGATTGGTGAAGTAGTATGGGGATAACATTCCAAGGAGAGAGAATAATGTAAGCAAAGGTGCAAGGGTCGAAAAGTTTAAACAAAGGATGTGAGGAGATCATTGAATACACCCATCAGAGAGGCACAAAGGGTTAATATGAAGTTCCTGAATGCCAAGCCAAAAAAATTAGTTCTATTCATTGGTGATGGAAGGCACTGAGGTTATAGATGGGAGTGACATGACTAGGATGATCCTACTTTCCACTTTGCCTGGGACAGTTCTAGTTTATACCACTAGGAGTAAGTATAATAATTATTAATATCCTCCCTTTCATTGTTCAAAGTGATCCAGTTTGAACAATAAATTCTATAGTTGCTCTAAACATAATGAAATTAGTATTTCACTCAAATGGATTAGAACAGTGGCATGTAGCCTGTAGCCCCAAGATGTGTGGTCCACAAATGGAGGACTGCACAGGGTGCTAAAAGAGCATATTTTCTTTGTGTGGTTATGCTGATTATTACAGGTGGATCAAACTTTTATGGTAGTTACACATTACATATCTTGGATTTATAAAATATAGGTAAATTAGCTAAGTACCATGCCAACTTATAAATGCAGTTTATTTTATGGTTAGAACTTTTCAAAATATAAAATTCAGAACGAGAAAATTAATAAAGGGATGTGCAGAAGTAACCTCTGAATTAGAATATATTGCGAATAAATTAAGAAGGCAATGGCAGTTTGGGCAATGGACATGAAAAAGAAATAAATGTTAGATACATTTTAGATGGAGATGTTAGATACATTTTAGATGGAGAACCAAAAGGTCTTAGAACTACCTGGCTACAAAAGGCCAGAGAGGGGAAAAGGTAAAGGATGATTTTTGAGTCTTAGACTTGGATACCTGGAAAAAATAAGAAACATAAAAGGAGTTATAGAGTAAGAGAGAGGGGAGTTTGGAAGATGGGTTAATGGCATGATCTTCAAATGGACATATCCAATAGGTATTTTAATTTCTATTTTTGCCTAGGAACTGAATCCTTCCCTTTCATTTTTCATTTCTAAAAGTCATATCTATATTGTCTGTTATCTCTTACATACTTTTAGATCCACAGAAAACTCAATGAAATGAATCCTTCCATTTTTGTAGAAATATCAAATTCCTGGTTTATAGTCCCAGTTTCAAAGACATGGAGGTTCAAAATATTTATGTGATTAACCTGACATTACTTTTTAAAAATTAAATAATCAACACCAGGAAAATTATGAATTTAAGGGATTGTTTGCAGTATGTCACCTTAGATATCAAGACATGCATAAATTCAATATAAGAAAGCAATTTTCGTTAAAAATCGTAAATGAAAGGGAAAAATGGCTTGATTTACATATGTAAGGGTTAGTCTGTCTTCTTTTTTACCTAGATTCAGTTTACATCAGCAATATATTCCTGCTTTACTCTCTCTTCTTTCAGTTCTTAAGTCAGACTTAACTGGGGTTTGTCATTGCCTGAACAGGAAGTGTATGAGGGATTGGAGGAGGCAAAATGTTGGAATAGTGCCTTAAATCTATCTTCCTATTCATTTGCCCTACACTTATGGCTCTTGCCAGTTCCCTAAGTCCAGACTGATCAGATTTTGAATCCTCCAGCCTGCTTTGCCCTGGGCCATGTGTTTCCTCCTGAGTCAGACCAGAGACCTGACATCCATATTCAAGTACACCCACGCTCTTGTTTTTCATCCTAGGTTCTAATGGCATTTCAAACTAAGTCTTTTGTATTCAGGGATGCTTCTGGGCTTCTCACCACTTAAATCATAATGTTAAAGTAGGAAAAAATATTGTGGAACACACACGAATTTTATAGGTGAAGAAATGAAGCCCAGATAGTTTAATTAGTCAGAATCATATAGCAAATTTGTGGCAGCATTAAGAGTAGGAGCTAAATGTTATGTCTTCTAGTTCAAGGCTTTGTTTACCACAAAAGCTTTATTCCTTAGCTGTTGTCTCAGTGCTGAGACCAAGTTTAACAATAATTGTATTTTGATCTTTACCATATATATCATCCTATCATTTGTATCCTCTTACTAAGATTCATTTACAAGATACAGGTAATTCATTTTCACCTGTAAAACTGAGGTACTCCTAGGGTAAAATATAATAGCTACTGAAGCAAATCACTAAAAACAAATTAAATTCAAATCACAGACTATAACGTTACCAGTTTGAAAGGACATGGGGAATCTAAATGATGCTGAGTAACTATCAAAATGAAAGAGTAGATACAGCTCAAATAATTGTCACCTTAGTAATGTTCTTAGAGAACTGGTACCGTCAAGGAGAAGTTTCATGAGGTTTTAGGAAGTCAGAACTTTAAGATTTCCCTAGAGCACAGAACTAATTCAATTGTAAGGTACTGATTCAGAACTGTTTCAAAAGAATAATTCCCCATTCTAAATCGCCAACACTGATGCTCTAACAAGCAGAAACTCATTTTGTGTACAGACTTCAATTCCATTTAAAGATAAATTAAACAAGCAACAACAAGACAAATGTTATAACCCAGCCTTGATCGTTGCTACCAAAAAAGAAAAAAAAAAGGATAAAAATCATAGTAGAATTCCAGAGTCTCAAATATACATCTTGTTCCAACAATAACCAACATGAATTTTATCCTTCCCCACTGAAAACCAAAACACTAATTTAAGTGCTTCAAAGCTAGCATGGTTTTTGTGCAAAAGACTTATTGGATGCTTGACAAGGAAATAAATCAAGAGATGGTGAAAAAATGTTTTGCACAAAAGAGTAAGGATTCAGAATCCAGGTCAATGTATTCTTTCCCTCACCCTTTTCTACTTTCTATAGCAGGTCCCAGAGGAGAAGACTAGGCATAAATAATGAGATGGGAAGAATAAAAATTTGAACATCTAACCTCTCAAACCCTCAACAGAAATATATCAATAGAGAAGAAAGATAAAAGCTGATGCTTGCTTGGTTTCTCACTTACTCTCAGGAGTGGGTGCTCGTTTTTGCTAAAAACTCTTTTTTGTGTGCATCTTTAAATAAAGAAAATAGAAATACATGAAAATAACAAGGCTTCTTATAAAATGCCTTTATAAAATTAACAAAATCAACTTCAATCAGAAGATTTATTAGTTGTTTATTTTTTTTTGATTTGAGGAATATAGATACTATACAGACTTTTGAACTAATGAAAGGTAAGAAGATATTTCACATTTATGTCCAACATCAGAAATTACTATGTCTCTGTTGGATGTTTTCTCCATCAGTAAGTTAGAGTGGCATGGATGATCTTTTTTCTTACAGTTTTAATCATGCAAATATTCATGGCAATGGCAAAAAGCCTGGGCATAGGTCAATCCCCCTTGCTACACTTCTGAAAATCTCAGGACGAAAAGTAACCCAACTCACTGAACATCTACTGTGTTCCTGTTTTGATGCTAAGGGCATTAAATACAATATTTACAGCAACCTTAGGAAGTAGATATTATTGGCCTTCTGTTAAAGACTATCATGACTCAAAGTGAGCCAATGAGGGGGATGAGAATTCTAATCTAAAGTTTTCTGACTCCAAAACCTATTCTCGGGACTTCCCTGGTGGTCCAGTGGTTAAGATTCTGCGCTTCCATTGCAAGCGGCACGGGTTCCGTCCCTGGTCGGGGAACTAAGATCCCACATGCCCCGTGGTGCACAACCAAAAATAAATAAATAAATATTTTTTAAAATTAAAAAGAATTTTTCTCTCCACAGCTCTGTGCTGCCACTAGTATCAATAACTGCAGGTGATCCACCAAATATGTGAATTAGACAATGAGTTATTGCATTTACTGTGAAGACCACATAAGGTCATTTAATTGCATTTGCTGATAACTACAGAAAAACTACTTATGTAATTACTTTAACAGATAGGCTATTCGGAGAAAATACCATGATTATTTTTTTCTTAAAATATCACCAATGCACATACAACTAATAAATTCTTCTAGGTAATTTAGAAAAATCCCCACACAATTCAGTGCATCATATTTGTGAATATGCATTTAATTGCTCTCTTATTTTCCTCTACATTTCCCTCCTAGAAAGAATAGTTAGTGATAAGATGATTTCACAGATGAAATTCCAAAGAACTCATACAAGATGCAACTTCAAGTTGATTTCTGCTAATAGATGTCTTTGCTCCAACCTTCAATTTTGAACAAGCATATGGGGAACAGCCAACCAGAAACTTGAATGTAGCCTGTGACTAAGGAACAATGTGTGTCTCTGTGTGACACTAACCAGCACATAGAGGGAGCTAGTCATGTTGACCTCACTGAAATCAATCTGTCATCAAGTAAACTATCTGGGTAGAATTATCTACGAACTCTTGATGGCCCCTCCAAAAACCTAAGAGTTAGCTATATGTATTAGTTCCAAATATAGTCATATATTCAGTTACCAAAAACCTCACTCATGCATGAAAATGTTAGAAAAAGCCTTCAAATCTACTTTAATCCAGAAACACTTTCTGATTTATAGGAAGAGAATGAAAGTGTTGGTTACTCCTTTATCATACCGAGAAAGCAATAATCCACATACCATTCAATGATCAGAAGCCTCTTAAAATGAGATATCCTCTCCTTCAAGACACTAAACTTTGCTTTCCTTTAGAAAGGAGTGTTTGGTATTAAGTTCATCTTGCTCAAAGCCACGTTACTGCTGAGTGAAATAACAAAACTGGATTATCTAAGCACGGCAGCCCGCTAGGCAGCACATTTCTGAGTGGTTATCACAGACCGTACCTTAAGTGGCTGTTGTAAGGCCTGAGGCCAAAAGCAAAATGATTCACAAGAACTGCATGAAACAGCAAGAAATTATTCTGTTTGGCTTTCATACTGCTATTGTAAAATGGAATTAATATAGACTAAAAAAGAAAAATATCTATTAGGTGTTTTCTCCTCATGTTCACAACCTTTAGTTGGAAATGTACCACAGGATAGAAACTGTGGATATAACTCTCCAGCTTAAACAGAAATTCTGTGGCTTGTATGTGGTTTCTGGCCACATACTAAGTAAATTAGCCATTGATACATTGTTAAAGTCACTCATGTGACAAGTGAGTCAAAAAGACCATGTGTGCAGTGGGGTAAAGAAGGGAAAGGTGTTTTTCATACCTTCAGAAGGAAAATGTTAGCCTCAAAGAACTTTTAGAGAAGATTAATCACCAATTTTCAACAGGTAGTTTTGAGTTACCTGCTTGGGTAGCTCAAGAGAGCTACTCATGACAACTGTACCTGTTGCCAGGGAACCTCAGACTTCCACTTGTTCTACCTGGAATTTAGTAAATTTCAACAAAAAAAGTTGAAAAAGCTTAGTTATAGACCAAAGAAAATATGCTAATAATAATAATAGGTACCATTTCATAAGTATATGTTATGTTTCAAGAGCTTAGCATTCATTACCTCATTAAGTCACAATACATTTATTTTAGGAAAACTCCGCATTAGACATGAGGAAACTAGAGTTCAGACATCAGACAGTGTCTTCAATCACTTGAATATTATCTCCATCAGGGCCAACATGGTGTAATTTACTAATGTGAGTTTAGCTCCAAAAATAGTGCTGGGCACACAACAGATGTTCGATCAGTAATTGTTGATGGATAGTCTGAACACTTCCAAAGTTGAAGACACTTTCTCCTGTGCCATGCTACTTCTCCAGACATGTAGGAAGACAAGGAAAGAAAGAAAGAGAGAAGGAAGGAAGGAAGGAAAGAAGGAAGGAAGGAAGGAAGGAAGGGAGGGAGGGAGGGAGGGAGGGAAGGAAGGAAGGAAAGAAGGGAGGGAGGAAGGGAGGGAGGAAGGGAAGAAAGAAGGAAGAAAGAGGGAGGGAGGGAGGAAAAGAAAGGAAGGAAGGAGGGAGGGAAGGAAGAGAAAAAAGTATCATTTTCTTAGTGGGAAAAATACTTCTATATTTTCAACTGTTTAAAATGAATGGGCAATTTTTTTAAATTGAAATGACTTACAGCATTATGTTAGTTTCAGATATACTACATAGTGATTTGACATTTGTATACATTATGAAATGATAACCACAATAAGTCTAGTAACCATCTGTCCCCATACAAAGTTATTACAATATTACTGACTGTATTCTTTATGCTGTATGTTACATCTCCACGGTTTCTTTTCACAGGCTCCGGACGCGCAGGCTCAGCGTCCATGGCTCACGGGCCTAGCCGCTCCGCGGCATGCGGGATCTTCCCGGACCGGGGCACGAACCCGTGTCCCCTGCATCGGCAAGCGAACTCTCAACCACTGCGCCACCAGGGAAGCCCCACGGTTTCTTTTTTTAACTGGAGGTTTGCACCTCTTAATCCCCTTCACCTATTTCTCCCCACCACATCCCTCCCCCTCTTGCAACCACCGGTTTTTTCTCTGCATCTATGAGTCTGATTTTGTTTTGTTTTGTTTATTTGTCTTGTTTATTAGATTCCATATATAAGAGAAATCATATGATATTTATCTCTCTCTGTCTGACTTACTTCACTTAGCATAATACTCTCTAGATCCATTCATGGTATCCCAAATGGCACGATTTCAATTATTTATGGCTGAGTAATATTGCATAGTAGGCATATATATATATTCCCCATCTTCTTTATCGATTCATCTATTGATGGACACAAGTTATTTCCATATCTTGGCTATTATAAATAATGCTGTAATGAGCATTTTTGCACATACGTCTTTTCAAATTAATGTGTTTTTTTTCCTTCGGATAAACACCCAGAAGTGAAAATGCCAGATGATATGGGAGTTCTATTTTTAATTTTTTGAGGAAACTTCATAATGTTTTTCATAATGGCTGCACCAATTTACAATCCTACCAGCACTGCACGAGGGTTCCCTTTTCTCCACATCCTTGTAATGGGCAATTATTTTTATATCCCATCCCAGTCTGACTAATGAAAAACTTCATGCTTGTAAATTCAACAAGTTAGATAAAATGGATACATTCCTTAAAAAATATAAACTACCGGGCTTCCCTGGTGGCGCAGTGGTTGAGAGTCCGCCTGCCGATGCAGGGGACACGGGTTCGTGCCCCAGTCTGGGAAGATCCCACATGCCGCGAAGCGGCTGGACCAGTGAGTCATGGCCGCTGAGCCTGCGCGTCCGGAGCCTGTGCTCTGCAACGGGAGAGGCCACAACAGTGAGAGGCCCGCGTACTGCCAAAAAAAAAAAAAATATATATATATATATATATATATATGCACTACCAAAGCTCACTCAAGAAGAAAGTGATAACCTGAATATCTCATTATCTATTAAAGAAACCAAAAATAACTTTCCCACAAAGAATACTAGATTTCATTGTCAGTCACTTTCTCCCCTACATCTAATTAATAACCCATGCTTATCAGTTTTTCTTTAAAATTTCTTCTTGCATTAATCTCTCTCTTCTACAACTACGTGGTCAAAGCCTTTTTCAAGTCGTGTCTGAATTAGTATAATAGCTTCTAAGTTGTGACTATGCTTTCTTTCTTTCCTGGTTAAATATATTATTTAAAGCATTTCTTTTATTCATCTGCTTAAAATAATTTTAGGATTCCCCTTTGTCCATAGATGCGGTCTCAACTCTGTTGAGGGTCAGTTTTGCACAGGTCTACCACAGGTTCATCATGGGAAACAAAACACTAACTGTCCTTTGTTTCACATTATCTTTCAAGGATGTTTGTATAGAAGGTAGAGGTAGCATCTCTCCCCCTGGAGCAAAGGGTAGGCATACTACTTTCTAGTATAAAATATGCAGGTCCCCTAAACTCCTGAATCCTCTTCTGTAATGAAACCTACTATGTGTAAAGGTGTCATCTGGCCCTCTTTGTATCACCCTATGGGACTTATGGCTCAAGGAACCAGCACCAAAAACGTTGATATTTCTATGAATAGTAAGCTGTCCTTCATCTCTAACTAAGGAATCTCATGTTTTATGCCGGCATCCTTGAAACTGTGGCAGACTAAGTTTTTAGCTAGCAAATAGAGTAAAATTTCGGACCTTTCACTCTTCTTAAGAATTAGAATCATCTTGGAAGATATTCAAAAACACCATGTCCAATCTCCATCAAATCAATTAACTCAAAATCTCTGGAAATAAGCCCGAGCTTTTGGCTTGTTTAAAGCTCCTCAAATAATTATAATATGTAGCCACATTAGAGCAACCTATAGGGTAGAGTTTGCATTCAAGGCCCTCTAAAATCTGACTCAAATTTGCCTTTTCAAACTTATTTTCCAAGTAGAAAACTAAACACAAATAAGAGACTAGCTAAGCTGGAGAAAGAGAGACATCTTCACAAGAGAAAATTGAAATATGGAAAAAAGGATAAACAAATATGATGGAAAAATATGACATTCTGAAGGTCTGAATAGAAACATATTAAAAGGAAAAAGAGATGTATCCAGGAATGTTTGATGTTAAAGGAGTCATTAGAAAAGGAAGAAACATCTAATGGCTACTAGAGCCCAACATCTGAGAGAGGAAGAGAGAGGTAAAGTCTCAGAAAAGAAAGAAAGGAATGATTTCCCCAAGGAGACCAGGATCCTGGAAACTATTAAGATGTGGTTTCTTAAGCTACAAATACGGATTCCATTGTAAAGGTAATTGGGGAACAAACTCTTAAGTTTAGGACAGCAATATTAAATTGTTAAAGAACATAAAACTCTGCATATATTTGAGGGGAGAACATCAGGATTATCACAGTAAAATACTCCAAGAACCATCAGGTGAGTTTCAGAGTAATACAGTGCCCTAAAAGCACATACCAGAAATATGGGTGAAATTAGGACTGTAAGGGATGGTAAAGCAAAGAAGGGGCACGTAAAAGTGGAGCCAAGCAAGACCAAAGCAGATGGAGTCTGAATTCGATGTTGGTCTGATGGGAGAATAGCTCCTGGGTAAGATTATCCAACCCAAAACATATAAATTGGGCAAGATATATTTGACAAGCAAAGGTTTTGGCAGTCCTGGAATCATACTATACCACTCTTGGCATCTACAAGTAATCTGGAAGAACAGGGTAGAAATAGAAAGAATAAATTAAAAGGAAAAAAGTGAATAGATCAGGCAAACCGTGTTAGAAAAGGAAAGAAAACAACTTAAGAAGCTGATTAAAAATTCAGTTGAGGGCTTCCCTGGTGGCACAGTGGTTGAGAGTCCGCCTGCCGATTCAGGAAGATCCCACATGCCGCGGAGCGGCTGGGCCCGTGAGCCATGGCCGCTGAGCCTGCGCGTCCGGAGCCTGTGCTCCGCAACGAGAGAGGCCACAACAGCGAGAGTTCTGCATACCGGAAAAAAAAAAAAATTCAGTTGAGCTTCTCTGAAGATGTAACAGAACAGTAGAGATAAGTGAAACTAGAGACAAATATTCTACAACCACAGAAAAATATTTGGGAGAAAATAATGTTACTCAAGACATTTAAAAACTAAGTACAATGCCTTAATGAGCCGGCCCTTAAGAGTGCAGTTTTCACAGTTATCGAAAGGGTCTTAAGTTGAGAAATCTATTGAGTGATTCTCAGGTAGGTGCCAGGGGAAAACTTCCCTAGCAACAGGTTTCTGCGATCAGGCTGTTCATATTAAAAGGAAAGAACAGGTACGGGTCTGAAAAGGCCTGCTGACAAGACATTGGATGACTATACATCTGGTCAGAGTCCACGCTCATTAAGCTCTGGAGTGCCAGAAGCACAAGATTCAAAAGGAAAACTGGGAATTGAAAGAGTTTAAATACACAGAAGGTAAAGAAAAACATTTCAAATGAGACCCATGGCCAAAGTTGCCACCATCGTAACTCCTAAGCTTGGAGAAAAAATACACAGCACATGGATACATTCCGCTCCCCAATTCTGGCCATGGGATTTTGCCAAAATTACCTCTTGCTAGGAGAGATCTCAGGCTTTTGAGTTCCCTGGTTGTAGATTTGGATTTCAAAGAACTAATCATGGACAGGAATTGCAGCAACTCTAAACAGAGAAAAATCTAACTTTCTCCTCTCAAATACTACTTGAACTTTGGCAACACTAAGTGAAAGGCCCTGGAGACAAACTTTTGCTTGGGACAACTGCTCTAAGAGATGGGAATTGGCCCACTTTCTCAATTAGGCTAATGAGGGGTTGGTGCTCCGATGATTTTTTTGTTCTGTTAACTATTTGGACACGTTTTTAAAGACAAGGATATGAAAGACTTAACTCTTACAGCTGAAGGCACTACATGTTTTTTGGTGAAAAACCCTAGCCAGAGATGCTAAAGAAAACCTGACACAACCCAGGCACCAGAGAGAGAATAAGAAATTGGGGAAGACTTGAAGTCCTTTGATTTTAATTTAACCTCAGCAATACAATTTGATTCGAGACTTTAAATCTTTGGAATCTCTCCAGAAATGTTATACATAGAAGGGATTTATATTCAAATTTAGGGCATCTCTGTGTTGATAGCACTTAATTACCAGAGTATCTTAATGTTTGCATTCACCCTCACAGCAAAACCCTGCTAAGCGATTGTGGATACTGTGGTCAGCCTTGGTTACAAAATGTCAATTTAATTGGTATGATGTTCTGACTTATTTCAGAGCCTTGAGTGCTAAATCTATACTGACAACCTGTGGTGGTAGAAGTTCAATAACAAGTAGGAGGGGAGTACCCTCGAGAGGAGTGAAGCTGTCTCAAAACGTTCATCTTCTCCCAAAAAAGGGAGAGCCACACTCCTAATTGACCACAGTCTTTTTTTTTTTTGGCCACGCCACTCACATGGCATGTGGGATCTTAGTTCCCCAGCCAGGGATCAAACCCCGGGCCCACTGCAGGGGAAGCACAGAGTCTTAACCACTATACCACCAGGGAAGTCCCGACCATAGCCTTAATGGTTAAACCCAATGGGTTATAACAACAAAAACAATAACTCCATGAAATGTGGTAAATAGAGAACGGGAGAAACTCAGGAAACTCAACTGACAAGTTTGGGAACAAGAACCCGACAAGCAGAGCTGAGATCCTTCCCCTCCTCACCTTCCTTTTAGGAATAATTTGTTTGCAGAGAGTATACATTATCCTCTATCCTTAACACAACTAAAATGTTACATCTCTCCCTGGGGGAGGAGGCCTGTCAGAGTCTAGACAGGCCTGTGGGTTGGAAAGTCTGGATATTTATGGGATTCAATATTTATGGGGTTCAGTATCTTTGCCACATACCCAAGATGAGTGTCCCAGCAGCTCTGGCAATAATACAACTAACATTTAGATTCTCCTCAGCTAGACTTCTTTGTCTATCCCAGTTGAATCAGAATTACGAGGAAAGATTCAGGTGAATGTTATGCACTGCTCCTCTCCAAACCCCAGATCTCTCTGATTCTACAAGATGAACCAAAACCATATTGCCTCACACCAGACAGCTCTGGTACCCATCTGACCCAAGTAGCTATTTAAATATGACCCCTGGAACAGTATAATCATAGCAGGAGCATGGATGGGATTTAGTGATAGGTTGGTACCAGTTTGATAAAAGGAAGGAAACTTCATAGATGATGCCAAACATTTTATTTTGGGAAACAGAAAGGAACCTGAAAAATGACAGTGCTCCTGTGAAAAGAAATGGGAAAGCAGAGCTCAGCATGATGTCACTACTCTTAGCACATCCATGTGCCAGGAACTATGTTATGAGTTACTGGTACACAGATGAAAAAGCATGAAGGAAGCTCTGCCAGTCACCCCATTGTCTCCTGCCTGGCAGCACCAGCAGTAGCATCAGTAGCACATAACATGCAGCACAATGTAAGATTTCTGATCCAAATCCTTTACTTGCATTCATCAAAGAACATAAAAAGGAGATCTAAACGCATGGTCCACAAAAACACAGCAGAATTCGTTTTTCTCCTCAATTCTCTTGCTCCCCCAAGGTTTCCATAAACTCTCAGTCTCTAAACTCCCAATTTTTAACTCAGAGATTTTGTTGCTGCCTCCTCTTGAGCCTGGTTCTTCTTCTCTCTTCATCTACCTTCACACCTGATGCTCCTGAAATTTTCCAACAGACTGTGTCTTCCTGAGGTATGTCATCTAAAATGTCCATGACTTTTCTCTGTAAGAATCAGCCCACTGACTTTATCCTTTCCATATCTGCACCTGTTCTCATCACTCGGCATCACAAACAACCTAAAATCCTTTCTGGAAATATCAGAATCCCTTTGGAAGGTGGTTGAGGGGAAGAGGCTAAGTGAGCCCAGCCAGAATCCTCTTCAGGGGAAATTAGAGGGGTAGAACTAAAAACACTTATACAATTTTATCCAATCATAATTATAATAATAAACATAATTAATTAAAAGGTTTACTATATGCAAGGACCTACGCTGAGCACTCTTACATGGACTATTTCGCTTGATGTACCAGTTTTTTGAGATAATTGCTATAACTATTTCTGTTTTAGAGAGGAGGGTAATAATGCTTAGCAGTTAAATGTTGCCCAAGGTCACAAAGCTAGAAAGAAGCAAAGCCAGACTGGAAGCTGGGTCCGCCTGACTTGGGAACCCTTAACATGTTCATATCTTGTTTAGTCCCTGACAACCTTGCCCTTTTCTTCCCATCACCTTCCCCCCAAATTTCAATTGTTCTCAACATTTTTCAGTGCAAAATATCAGGAATCTTAAAGTGTTTGGAACATCACATGGTATATAAAAGCATGGACATGGTGCCAGCACATTGTGTGCACTGGAGGAATATTCGCTCATTTGACTTATAATATTTGAAACAAAATCATATACCTCCATCCAGTTCTTAGCCTCCAAACCAGTTGCCGCCAGTTTTCTTTCTTCTATAAAGTATATCATTTCCCACATCCCCCTACCCCTGGGTCACAACATCAATCTGGAGTCCACTCTCACAGAATCTGTTGTTGGTCTCTCTTGTTGATTCTTAAGACTGCCCCTCTCATCAATCTTTTCAGGACCACTATCCTGCCTAGCCTAGACCCCCATCATTCTAGATCGTGAAGCACCACAATAGCACCTTAATTGAATTTCTGTTTCTAGTTTCCCAATTACAGCAGATTTGACATACTACATATCAACTTTACACCAACCCTTCAGTTAGATCCTTTACCATTGCCTTTAGACTAAACTTCTCATTATATTGTCACAATCTGGACCCTACATCTCAAATCTAATATCCTACGGATCCCCAGATCAAAGACTCAGCTCCAAACTGCCTTTTAATAGTTCCCTGAATATATGCTTACATTTCTTTCTCCTAAGTGAAATGCAAACAACAAATAATACACAAAAATGGGTTCATCCTTACTCACAATTAAAGATACATTAGTTAAAACAATGAAATAAAATTTTAATCCAGGACATAGACAAAGACAAAATTAAAAGGTTGATAACATTCAGTGTTAAAAAAGGAAGGTGGGAAAATAGGCACTCTAATTCATTGACAACACAAATTACTTCAGTGTTTGGAGGTCTATTTCTCTCAAAAATTTAAAAGGTATCCTTTATAACTCTAAGAACTTGTGCTATAAATTCTCTAACACAAGTAGGCAAATATAATATATGCCTATATATATATATACAAATTTACTTACTAAACATTATTGTGCTATTAAAAATACTATCTAGGAAACAACCCAAAGATCAAATAAGAAATAAGTAACCAGTTAAATAAATTATGATGCATCTACACAATGGCACACTGCACTTCAGAAATTAACAAATATATATATATATATATATATGATCTATATGTGCTAATATGGAAATATATTTATGATATGTCATTAAGTAAAAAGAAAAGGTTGCTGCAATAACATCAATGAATCTCAAGGGAATTATGCTGAGTTTTAAAAAAAGGCGATCTCAAATGTTTACAAAGTATACAATTCCATTTACAGAACATTCATGAAATAAAATTATAGAGATGAGCAGGTTACTTATTGCCAGGGGTGAGGGACTGCGGGTGTAGCTGTAACAGGATAGCACAAGGGAGCCTTGTGGTGATGGAACAGTTCTGTACTGTAATTCCGGTGGTAACTACAGGAAGCTGCATTTATGATGAAATTGCATTGAAGTATACACACACGAACACACTCACACACAAATGGGTGCCTATATAACTAGCAAAGTCTGAATAAGCTCTGCAGATTGTACCAATATCAATTTCCTGGTTTTGACACTGTACTACAGATTGAGGAAGTGTAGGCGAAGGGTGCATGGGACCTCCGCATACATAAATTTGTCATTTCCTGTGAATATATAATTATGTCAAAATTTTAAAAATTTTTAACTATATAGGCACTCTTTCTGTGTTCACACAAAATATCATATAATAGTGAGTGTAATAACTGTGCAAGTCTTACTAGAATGGAAGGCTGAATATAGTTAGTACACTAAGAGAGAGATCACTTTTGTATAAAGAAGGTTAGAATTACAGAGCATGCTGGCATAATCTTATGATCTCTTAATAAACCTTTTAGTAAACAAAAATAAAGAGAACAAGTTGCAAAATAGACAAATTGTTATATCTCATTGGTGTAAAATACAAGAATATTTATGTATTAAAATATCAGGGAATATCCTCATCTAAGTCTTGATACTGGCTACCTCTAGGTAATGTTAGGAAGAGTTGGGGGCAAGCTCTTTATTGTTTTACTTTCTTTTGTATTAGCATGTATTTCATTTGTAACTTAAAATTGATCAGGAGGATAATGCGTAGGAAGAAACTGAAAGAGAAAAGAAAGGGAAAGAAGGAATTTTTCTCGCCTGAATCTTTGCTCATCCCATTTCTTCAAGGCCCAACAGAGGGCCTGAGGTCTCAATAGAACTCTGAACTCCAGAGGTATTTTACTTATTGTTTACACTATGTATTTGGGATTTAGAAAAGTCTTCCTTGAAATACTAAACCCTGGGATAGCAGGGTTCTCAAGAAATGTTTATCATGGCAATACTAATACTTTATATTTGCTAAAAATGGATTGTTCACAAAATAGCTGTACCATATTGTCTACCGCAAAGAGAAGAATAAAGAAGATCCTAATTTGAAAAACACAGACCTTAATTAAGTACCATAGTCTTAAACTTCTGGGTCAATTAGTCATCAGAAGAAAACAAAAGGCAACATTAAAGAATTATTCAGATTTAATAAAGATTTTAAGGGTTATTTGAATACTGCTACTTCTTTTAGAAAAACAACGTAAGTTTTAAACATTATTAAAACTCAGATTAACACCTATAAAGGGATTCTGTCCAGCCACACCAGTCCAGTGCTCACCAATCCACGGCCGTACCATTTCTTGCAAAAGCCTGCCCTGCACTCTTGTGGTGGCTTCTGTCCTATGCAACAGATGGAAGAAAATTAATCCAAACTGTATAAGCCACTGCATTCAGACTTCCTGTATCTTTCATTGATGTTAGGGAAGAGATGGTAATTACTTAATGTATATGAAGGCACAGCAGCAGTAAACACCTCTAAGAGCTAATATGAAGTACTTGAATGTAGACTATTTTGCATTTTACATTGATAGTGGTATGGTTAATGATGGTAATGATATTTGAAAATGTATGATTCACTTGAAATAACTAAAAGAAATGGATAGGATATATTAAGGGCTGGAAATTAATTTTATAATAATACCAAGGAAAAAATTATATCTGCATTTTAGTATACTCCAAGCAGTTATTGTAATCATGCTACTATCTCAAAGATATGACAAAATGTCATCTCAATTATTAAATTATAATAGATAGATAGAGAAGATTTGATTTTATTCAGATGCAAGATAAAATCTAGAAAGGCTTTAGTTTTCTATTGATTTTCCAACAACAAAAAAAAAGCTGTGCTTTGTGCACCACCTAGAGGAAATATGTAAAATTTATATTGAACATAGTTGCATTGGTTATAGAGACTGAGTGAAAAATCTCATCATTAGAGTTATAAAATAGAAACTACTTTCATCTGCCTGAGGTGATTTTCAGGCAGTCCTGCTGGAATATGACTTCCAATCTTATCTAGATGATGTAGATGCCAGTTGGAGTCTAGCATAAATACTTATAGTTGTAGTTACTAAAAATTTTTTCTTGAACATAATTTAAACTCGAATTTCCCTTCGTAAATTGAAAAGCCTACAGCTAGATTTTCTTCTAACATTAAACCAAAGTCTATCTATTTAAAATTAGATGTAACACTTGTGTTACCAACAAATAATTTAAATAACAAGGAAAAACCTCTCTCTCTTTTATTCTCCTTACCAAAAACAAAACAAAACAAACTGTATTACTGAAAGGGAAACTGAAATGTAGATTGTAAAAACTTCCAAACCTAAATGTTTTATTACCAAAAAAGAGAAGGAAAAATAACTGAATTTCATGACCATTTTTACCAGATATCTTTCTGGGCCTCATAGCCTCTATGTAGCAAAGTGTGTTCAATTAATAGTTATACTACCCTCTATGAGTAAACATTTTTAATAGGCAACTCTGTCTTTATGGCATATATTCAACTTATTTTCTAGAAAAATTATTGATATTACTTATAAACACAATTTTTTTAAATGAGAAGAGGGTCCTTACTATACTATATTGAAAATACTTAATCAAGACTAAAACGCTATGCCTTCAACTCTTCTCACTTATACTCTCTTCCTAATTAGTCTCATTCAAAAATAAATTCTCAGTTAATAGTTTTACGTTATTGACTCCAAATTAGTATCCGTATACAGTATACAGATCTTACATCTACATATTCAAAAGCCAACTCAGTATCTCTATTTGCATATCTCAAGGACAGTTCAACTCAACCTGTTCAGAACCATTATGTTCTTTCCCCCCCAAGCCTCCTTCTCTTGCAGTTCCCCTTTGTTTAGGCTATGACACCATGAAACTTGAAAGTCAACCTTAACAACTGCCTCTTCCTTGCTCTTCAAATCTACTCCAGTGTCCAAACCACTAAATAACTCTGAAATCTGTTCACTCCTGTCCATGTCCACCTCTGCAGCCCTAGTTCAAACAACCCACACTTCTGAATTGGGCAGCTGTCCTAAGGTCCAAACTCATCTCCCTTCATCACTCCCACCCAGGCTCAGTTTACGGCTCAACAGCCAGGCCATTCTCATCACATTGCCCCCACCCCCGAAACCCTCTTACAATCCTTCAGTGGCTTCCCAGTGCTCCTAGGGATCAATACTCCAGTCTTGAATCTACCTAAGAAGGCTAGTTTCACTGATCTTATCTGGCCAGTACCTACTTTATCCATCTCAGGTCACGCTGCTCCCCTTGTCCTCCACATCGTAGCCACCAGAATTCTTTCAGCTCCTCTAAGTGCCATTCTCTTTTCCCAGCCTCGACCTTTGTAAATAACTTTTGCTTTTTCTAGAACATGCTTCTTCTTACCCCATTTTAATCTAATCACCTCATTCTCAGCCTATTCCTCAGATCTCAGCTCAAATTCACTTTCTCAGGGAGGCTGCCCTCTGAGATTAGGCCAGATCCCCTCTCTTATCTGCCCCCTTTGGTGTCCTCATGAGCATAGGAAAACTCTCTGGTTTTGCTTATCATTGTATTTTCAGTGCATGGCATAGAGTTATAACAAGCACTTAATATTTCTTGAATGAACAAATAAATACATGAACGACAAAGGCCATTTTTGTCTTCATTCCAAGAAAAAAAAATCAAGATGAAAGACAGAGTACCTATGTTTATCTCCTCTCTTTCCCAAGACTCAATAAAAATAATATAGAGGTATACACAAAAATGATATACATGGACAATGAGAAAGAGGATCAAAAGTATGGCACTCACCAAATGATTGCAACAAATTTTGGGAAGACTGAAAGCAGATGATGATGAACTAATGACTGATAAATTAAGGCAAAGGAAGATGCTATAAGTATGCACACAGAGTGAGCTGTAGAAGAAAGCTAATCTGCCCGGTGGAATCCAGATGACTGAGAACTTTGAAGTGCCAACTACAGTGGAGAGCAGAAGTGAGGCCTGGGCTATAAACGAAGAGATTCATTGAAAAACTTCAGAGAAAACATGTTATCTCCCGCTACACCCTCCTCTCTCAGCCAACATCTTTCTCAGAAGGTCCAATTACCTAGCATTCACCCTCATCCCAAAGCTGGGTGAAAGGAAGAAAAAAAGAAGAAAGAAAGAAGAAGGGAGGAAGGGAGGAAGGAAGGAAGGAAGGTGGGGGGAGGGAGGGTGGGAGAAAAGAAGAAAGGAAGTAGTAAAAGTAGCCATTCTTCTCTATAAAAATTGAATACAGTGCTTGAGAAGAAGTAGGGCAGCTTGTGTAGGAGTTGGAACTCTGACATTTAAGAGTCCCAAATTATAATGTTCATCTCAGCACCCACACACCTTCAACAAGGCTTGTCAGGGCAGTACAGCCTTTGACAAAAACTCGCTCAGCTTTTCTATTACCTCTTTCTAAAATATAAACGAACAAGCAAGAACCACCAAATATCTGAAGAAAAAAAAACCTGCACTATGAATGAGAAAGATCAAAATAAGCAAAAATGGGGCTTTCCTGGTGGCGCAGTGGTTGAGAATCCGCCTGCCGATGCAGGGGACACGGGTTCGTGCCCCAGTCCAGGAAGATCCCACATGCCGCGGAGCGGCTGGGTCCGTGAGCCATGGCTGCTGAGCCTGCACGTCCGGAGCCTGTGCTCCGCAATGGGAGAGGCCACAACAGTGAGAGGCCCGCGTACCACAAAAAAAAAAAAAAAAGCAAAAATGACTCTAGGAAAAACAGAGGTAATTCCTCAACAAGGGGATTTTTTAAAAAAAACTTGTATCCTCAGAAATATTCAAGAAGATACCATATCTATTGCATGTATAAAGCAAACAAAAAAACAAGAACAGGATACTATTAAAGATTAAATATCAGAAGCAAATGTGTTTCAATATATGTCAAATTAAAATATGAATACTAAAAATCTTCCAGCATAATAGAACTAAAAGTCAAGAAATAGAAAATATAAAACAAGATGCCCAACATTAGAAAGAGAGAACAGATATCATAGAAGAGAGGTGATAATAATAGTAAATACTAATAATCATCCTAGAAGAAATCTCCTACAGCTAAAGTACTTCAGTGAAAGTCTGCTCAATGATATGTCTGGCTCAATTACTAAAAGGAAGACATTCACTGAGTCATAGCATTTTGAAACCTCAAAACAATAAACTAAGAGAATACACTCTAAATTTCTAGTGTGGAAACAAAAACAAATTCCATAAAAAGGAACAAAACACAGACTGTCCTCAGAATTATCAGCAGTACCCGATGATAGAAACCAGTGGATGAATGTTTAAAATTCTGAGGGGAAATGATTTTCCACCTAGACGTCTGTATACAGCAAAACCACCCATGAACTGTGAGGGCAGAAACAAGAAATATTTTCAGACATGTATGCAGTCGGAAAGTTCAGCTACCATGGTGCTTTCTGATGAAATTCCTTTTAGGATATATGCCAAAAAAAAGAAGGGATAATCCAAGAAAAAGTAAAATACCAGCAAAGAGTGGCTTCTTCTCAGGAGGGCAGTAAAGATAAGCTACAGGATGACAGTGGAGCACCGGAACAGCAAGTCGTACTGGCTAATCATGAGGATGATGGAGGGCTCCAAGCAGGAGAGCTTGGTGGGAAAAAAATGTTCACAGTATCATAGACTGCGTGATGGGTAGTTTGAACAAAATGTAAAATATAGTAAAGGTAAATGATCAAGGAAAAAACAAAACCAGCTAGAAACCCTACAAGAAAGAAACAACTGTAAAAGGAAATATAAATAGAATGCACTACTTGCCTCTTCAGTGAAGGACATTTATATTTTACACAATCATTAATAACATGAACAGTGTCTACTGAATTTTATATTTTAAAATCAACTTATGGACAAAGTATAAAATCGTCGTGGTTATAGCGTAGAATGTATGTGGTGTGAACCGTGAAAAAAGTAAAAGTTCAGTGACAAAAGGTGAAGGCGGAAGGGAAACTAGGAAAACTGAAGAACAGGGCTACTGTTTGTGTTTATAGAGAAGTGTCAAAAGATACTCTATAGTTGGAGAAACAAGAAATCAAGATAGTAAAAAAATTATACTAGCTAAACTAAACTAAAGCTGCCACATAGAAGATTAAATTTTTGATAAAAATATACTGAGAAGCAGGGGAATACTGGAAAGCTTGGCAAAAGTGAGCTAAATCCTGATCTATCATAGCAAGAAGTCGATAAAGAATAAAACTGATAAATCTAACAATAGATATATAAGCATATTTTAGCGATAGAGATTTACTGTGTGAGAGCTAAATTAACTTAACCACTATGCCTATTTCCTCGTCTGTAAAATAAGAACAATAATAGTACATACCCCATGGTGTTTATTGCGAGGATTAAATGAGTTAATATACGTAAAATCCCTTACCATCCCTCGGTGTCTTCAGGGTATTAGTTCTGGAACCTCCTCGGATATCAAAATCATACTCAAGACACTCAAGTCCCTAATATAAAATGATGTGATATTTGCATATAATCTACCTCATCCTCGTGTGTACTTAAATGATCTCTAGAATACTTATAATATCTGATACAATGTGAAGGCCATGAATATAGTTACGTGTGCATGGCAAGTTCAAGTTTTGTTTTTTGGAATTTTCTGGATTTTTGTTTCTTATATATATATATATATATATATATATTTGTTGTTGTTGTTGTTGTTGTTTTCTTTTGTGCAGTACGCAGGCCTCTCACTGCTGTGGCCTCTCCCGTCGTGGAGCACAGGCTCGGGACGCGCAGGCTTAACGGCCATGGTTCACGGGCCCAGCTGCTCCGCGGCATGTGGGATCTTCCTGGATCGGGGCACGAGCCCATGTCCCCTGCATCGGCAGGCGGACTCTCAACCACTGCACCACCAGGGAAGCCCTGTTTCTAATATTTTTGATCTAGGGTTGATTGAATCCACAGATTGTAACATGTGGATATAGAAGGCCAACTGTACTGCTTGGTATATTGTGAGTGCCAAATACAAATGTGTGTGTGTGTGTGTGTGTGTGTGTGTATGTGTGTGTATTTTATGCCTCTTGATGAGTAATACGGGTGGAGATGGGGAAGGGAGCCACAGGGCTCTTAATATTCATTATTTACCCTTCTTATTTTTTATTTTTTATTTTTTCGATATGTGGGCCTTTCACTGTGGTGGCCTCTCCCGTTGCACAGCACAGGCTCCGGACGCGCAGGCTCAGTGGCCATGGCTCACGGGCCCAGCCGCTCTGCGGCATGTGGGATCCTCCCGGACCGGGGCACGAACCCGTGTCCCCTGCATCGGCAGGCAGACTCTCAACCACTGCACCACCAGGGAAGCCCTATTTTATTTCTTTTAAGAAGAATAAGTATTGCTCTGATAACAGGAAAAGTACTTGTTTAAAATAGCTTTCAAAATCATGTCTTACCATGGATTAAGGTTAATTCCAAAGCTTAGAAAAGCCAAATTTAAATTTATATGATGAATTTTTAAGCTCTCTCATAATAGTAGTAAACATCTCTATAAAGTCAAATTGAATTAAAGGATTAATATGAGTGCAACTAACCCAAATTCTCACCCTTCTATGATCTTCCAGGCAAAAATGTTTTGGTGCTCTATTCCCCTTTGCTACATACACCAATTGTTCCTTTCTTTTTTCCCTTCATTTCCTTTAATTCCCCACCCCTACCCCTACCCCCCGAACCCACCCATCCCTTTTTCTCTTTCATTGTCTTTTCTCAGTCTATACTGGTTGCCCTGCCTAAGCGTTAGGATGTTAGTGGCCTGTCTTACAGTGCTTACTTATCCCTCTTGGGGGTATTTAATACTCAGTGGATTGGTGACCATGGAAATAGTTTTCTCAGAAATTAAAATTTATATTGATAATATAACATAGTTATTGTAATACATATTATAAATGCAATTTATTCTATATTATAATGCTGGCATCGTTTCCTAGGATCTCAGAAATAACCACACTTTTAAAATGTAAGAAAATAACCTTTTAAAAATGTTTAAATAAATATTAACCATACTCTAAGGGTATTACAAAACTCTATTGTTCTAATGAATCATTGAAATACTCAGAGAAATCATGTGCCTTTAACATCATGTAGACACTTAAAAAAAAAA
The DNA here is from genome assembly GCF_949774975.1 of Lagenorhynchus albirostris. NCBI lineage: Eukaryota > Metazoa > Chordata > Mammalia > Artiodactyla > Delphinidae > Lagenorhynchus > Lagenorhynchus albirostris. The sequence goes on along the minus strand of NC_083106.1, from coordinate 38,578,986 downwards.
AACCTACAAATAGAGTCACTTGCTATGCATTCATGTCTTATCACTAAGTGTAAAACTGATACTAACCAAGGTGAGAAAAATCTGATCCTAGGAAACAACTCTCTGAAGTACAATATTCAGTGATGTGGCTTTGTTAAGAATGAGCAATTTTAGTGCTGGGATAGTGGAACTTAGGAAATTAATCAAATTAAATACCATTTGGGGCTTCTTAAACTGAGATTCATCTTTCTTTAATAGACATTTTTTCTTACAAGTAGCCTTTTTCTGCTGTATGTATTTTTCACTGAGCGGCCAAAAATAACGCGTGGATTCACAGGTCGCAGCAGTAATGCAGCGTGAACAGCAGAGGGAGCTAGAGGCACAGGCCAACCTGGGAATGTCAGTGAGCCTAGTGTCTCACCACTACAGCTGAACCATGCTCGAACTCCTAGGAGGCATGCACATGCAAAACTCCGCACCCTGAGGGCGTACAGTGCGTACTGGTGGAAATAATTGAGAGATTTCTTTACTCTCAAAAATAGTATGAAAATTTCAAACTACCCTTAATGGAGCTCATTCTTGCCAAATATTATTTCTTAGGCAAATATAATTAGGAAATTATATTTTTTAAATATTTTGGAAACACAATTAACAAATATTTCACCACCTCCGTGATCGTCATTGTGAGTATCATCAATCAGTGCAGAGTCTGGGATACTTTTATGAAGACTTGACGCCCTGGGTGGGGAATTAAGCCAAAACAAATCATCTGACTCATGACTTCTACTAAGAAGTACTTGCTAGGGTGGCCCAGTTACAGATTTATTCCCACAAGTGAGGCAATTTAAAATGCCTATTCACTACTCTCTACTCTATTGTCTCATGTTTTTCTCACTTATTTTTTCATATATTTCTTTTCCTTTGTATTTTACTTCTTTTAATCTTTCTTTCATTTCTACAACTCCTTTTCTCCAAATGACACCTATGTTTTCTTTTCTATTTTTATCCTTTGTTCCAATCACATTTTATTTCAACCCCTATTTTTTTTTTTTTTTATCGGTACACGGGCCTCTCACTGTTGTGGCCTCTCCCATTGTGGAGCACATGCTCCGGATGCGTAGGCTCAGCGGCCATGGCTCACGGGCCCAGCCGCTCCACGGCATGTGGGATCTTCCCAGACTGGGGCACGAACCCATGTCCCCGGCATCGGCAGGTGGACTCTCAACCACTGCGCCACCAGGGAAGCCCAACCCCTATTTTTATTGCTCTTTAATTTCTTTTTCATAATTTATTCCTTTTTTCATTCATCCTTTTCTTCCATCTGCAAGCTTCCCCTCTTTTATAATCAGCCATTGTTTCAAAATTTTTCTTTTCCTTTTTCTCTTTTCATATTTATTGAAAAAGTTACCTCTTTTCCACTTTTGTGAAATGGGAATTACAAAATCTGCTGCTGTAATCACTTATTTACTTATTTTATAAATGCTTAAGGCATGCCTACAGTATGAAAAATATGTGGTAGGCAACAGGGTTGCAGGGCGGGGTAGCAATAAGGAATGAATGAAAAAAATGAAAAAGACATTATTCATTTCCTTTGCTGCTCATAATATAATAAGAAATAGACACAAATATCAAGGCAGTATAATATCAGTACTATCAGGAAAATATAATATTTTTCTATGGGGATATAAGGGATTAACATGAAAACTTTCTAAGGACACAACCTCTGAGGAATCTTGAGGGATGGAGGGTTATCAATGAGTGTAAATGGAGAGAACAAAATGCATAATAACACAAGGTGAGAGAGGGAGAAGTTTAAGCATGTTAAAGAATAACTGGGGGTTTTGTACGTTATTTGTCAAACAACGAGGATGGTCCGTCTGCAATATTCATAATAGACTCTCCCTTTCAGTTAACCTCTTCCACCTTCCTGTAGACTTGGTAGGAAAGACTGAATATCACAATTACTAATCCTCAGCCTTCCTTTGCCTCTTTCCCCCTTCATAAAATGGGATTAAAATAGTACTTAATTCATAGGGGTTTGGTGAGAATTAAGTGAGTTAATAAATATAAAGCACTTTAATTGTTCCTGGAACATGTTAAGTGCTGTAAAAGTATTTCTTACTGTTGGTGTTTTTATTATATTAAGAGTTAATTGAGGCCAATTCAAATAGTACTCTACACTCTTTCCATGAAGTTTTTTCTAATCTCTCCAACTCACTCTGACTTTTAATTTCACTGTACTCCTAGACACTGTTACCCAGTTAATATTTATTCTCTAATTATTTTATGTATTTTCATTTTGTGTCTTCATTGGATCATAAGTTCTTTTTGGCAGGTCCCACAAAGTATTGTATGCTTGCTTGATTTGTCCATGAAACTAATATAATTGAGGACACCTAAGAGACACTCAAAGAAGCATCAGCTAAACTAATGAACGTATTCCATGTCTTAGAAGTGAATAAGTGACTAGTATCACATGTAAGCCTGCACATTCATTAGTGGAAAGTGAAAATTATAAGTAAGCTCAGAAGAAACCTGAGAACTGCTCAAATAAATAAACAGTATTTCACTGTTTCAGGGTTATTTGACAGTATCAGGGAGCATTTGTCAGATATTTACTTTTACGTATCTATTTATCCACAATGAATTCAGTATTTAATTGAATTTTCACAACCACCTTCTGAGATTTTGTGAGTGAGGCTCAGAAAGGTCTACAGTCACACTGTCATTAATAATGACAGAACTGGGTTCAAATCCGTGTCTACCAAACTCCAAGTATGTGCTCTTCTATAACAGCTTCCATTAATAGAAGTAAGATAAATTGGAGAAATAATTTTTTTGGATTAAACAGTTATATTACACAGGCAAAACAACTATGGAAATACCGATAAAGTGAGAATAAAAAATCAAAATGCATATTTCTAGAGTTATCCAAGGAAATTTAGCAAGAATTATCAAATGTCAAAAATTAACTAATATAAAAGATTAGAACTCTGTAAATTTATTGTAAAGTCTCAAATCATTACTACTGAAAAATTTTTTACAAGTGGTATGGAAAATCTTAGATACATGTTTATTGAGGGAACAAGTAATAGCAATACAGTACCTTGATTTGTATTTCATGTTTTTAAGGGTCAACCTAAACTCTTTATTGACCCCATTAGTGGCTCATTTCTTTGATAACTTGGAGTAGGGTTAATACATTAATAAATGGAGACTGTCTTTCTGCTAGTTCCATTTTTTTCTTTTTACGTATCAAGTATTGCTTATTCATTAAACCTTTTCTAGCTAATGACAAATATCACAGAGTAAGGTGAACTTCTTCCTTACCTGGGCCAGGACTGATGCCCAAGAAAGCGAACTCAAGGAGTAGTTGGGGTGCTGTAATGCTCACCTGAGGTATAGTTTGCTAAAACTGCCATGACAAAATATCACAAACTAGATGTCTTAAACAACAGAAGTTTATTTTCTCACTATTCTGGAGGCTAGAGGTCCAAGATCAATGTGTTGGCAGGTTTGGTTTCTTCTGAGTCCTCTCACCTTGGGTTGCAGATGGTCACTTTCTCATTATGTCCTCACATGCTCGTCCCTTGGTCTGCGTGTTGTCTGTGTCCTAACCCTCTTCTTATAAGGACACAAGTTATATTGGATTAGGGCCCATCCATCTGACCTTATTAATTACTTCTTTAAGTGCCCTGCCTCCAAACAGTCACATTTTGAGGGCCTGGTAGTTAGAATTTCAACATAGAAATTTTTGGCAGGGGCGGTGGGGGAAGATACAATCCAACCCATAACACCTAGCATCAAGATCTGAATCATCTATCCAGTTAAAGCAAGACTTGAACTGTAGCACCCAATTACCTAACTAAGCACTAGGTAAAGCAGGAGAACCAAAACATGCTTTTGTTTGCATTTTGGGGTTTTTGTTTTGTTTTGTTTTTGCAGATTTTGATACTTTTAAAAAGCATCAAAGCAGTCATCATGGAAAAAGCAGAACATTTTTGCATTTTCTTATACTTATTATAACTTATTGTTATATACTTATTATACTTATTGTACTTATGTTATATATACTTATTATACTTATTGTTACTTGGCCTCTAAGGGTCTTAGCCAGTCTGTGGCCAATCCTGGCTAAGGGCTAAGGGAGCAGCCCAGGTAAGTGGATGGGTAGCCAAGGCAGGGCTCTGACCTAACGTGGGAATTAGAATGCAAATCAGAAGACTATGACTGTATTCCAGTTATAGGGTCCAGAGGAGTTAAGAGAGTTGAAAGGGAAGGCTGCCACTGTGGATGGGGAAAGCCACACCCTCACTCCACGCACATCAGATAGGAGACCTGGGATACCAGGTTTGGTTTGGATTCCTTTAGAGTCCCCGAAGGGTAAATCCTAAACAAAGTGGTGGAAAGACATCAGCTTTAAAGTGAAAAAGTTCTGAATCAAGACACTAAATATGAATCATACTGTTTGTGAATCTATGAAAATGTGATCACACCTCTTTGGGTCTCAAATTCAGTAAATATCTCCATAAACACTAGTTCTTTTTCTTTACCCTTTTTGCACAGCTGAGTGGGACTGGAGGAGATAATTACCAATTACAAATGTAATCTAGTGAAAAGTAAACCAGAACTAAACTGGGCCGGTAGCAACATGGAATGTATCTTCAGCCACCAGTGTCACAAAGTCACATGTAGTAAATCTACAGTTTCCTGACTTTGCATTAATATGTTATGGAAGTATCTAAGAACAAAGGTATCTCCTTTAATGTCTATCTAATAGTCAAAACTTCCCTGAACACCACATATTAGAGTATTTTCTGTTAAGCTTAAACATTTGCTTATTGCCATAGTAGCGTGGTGTTGACATTTCTGGTTGCTAGGAGCGTCATAGTGTTGGGTACGTATACAATAGCATCTGTCAGCTCAGATGTGGGACCTTTTAATCAGCAGGACTTTCTTTTTCTATGCTGGTACAATAATCGAATGTATAGATTTACCATGCAAATTATACATGTATATCTGAACCCACTAATCCAGAGAAATAAAACACGAGTATTTAATAACTTATATTTAAGGATTTTTTTCAGCATCTTTTAGAGTGAAAGAATAAATAAATAAAAGCCTTGAAACAAAGTGGATGCCCGCCAGTAACATAATGGCTGAATATATTGTGCTGCACACACACCACGGATACCATGGAGTCATTAAAAGAAGTAAATTACAGCTACGTCAGTTGACTTGAAAGAATTTCCATCCTGTGTTGTCAAGTGAGGAAAGCAAAATGCATAAAACTATGTATCTATAGTAATGTTCATAGCAACATTATTCACAATAGCCAAAAGGTGGAAGCATTTATAATTTGATTATGTAATTCTTAATATTTTATAACTTTAAAACATATTAATATAACCTTAATTTTAAATATTTTTACATTTATTTTAAAATATATTTTGTAAAATATATTCAAATTTGGATTTTAAATGCAATCATGCTTTGAATACAATTACATTTTTAATTATTTGATCATTACCATTAGAACACAGATTATGCAAAAATCTTGATCTTGACAAGATCAAATCTTGACAACCTAACTAATGATTTTGTTGAAATAAAGGCAAGAAAAAAAGTTTATAGAGTAAACATATAATGATTTATGAATTATATATGTCTTTATTTTATTAGTCATCTAAAGCACTTCCTATTCAATGGACACCAGACAAATTAAAACTAATTAAATTTGGTCATTTGGATATTTTGCCAACTTATTGTCATTATAAAACTGTAGTTTTACATATATCTTTCAAATATTATTATGAAAATATATTTGTCAAGGTAGGAAGATTTCTACCTTGTTTTTAGTTTGTTAACTTGATTTGTGATGTTCAAAGGTTCTAAAATGTGTATGCGGGCCTCTATTTTTACTTTTGACCCAGGCTACCCGAATCTCCTGAATGAGCCTGGAAAGCACTCTGAATACAGGATTTATGAGAGTCCTAAGGTTAGAGCACCCACAGAACGGCAGAGGCTACCGGCTCAAGATATCTTGTTACTCAGTTCAGTTGAGAGTGGAGAAAGCCTATTGGCTTTCTGTTTCTAGGTGATGTTTCTAGTCAATACATGTATCCTGAAGTTCATTCATTTCGCCAAGGAAAAATCACTTCCACATCCATTTTCCTAATTAACAAAACTTTTGGTGTTGGTTAATTTTTTTTTTTTGAATGAAATTAATATAAAGCCTTCAGAGAGTGAGCTTTGCTTAAGCTTTCAAGTGCTAACTAACACCCCTGGAGTCTGCATACCTAACTAGGGTGATTCAAATGTTAACTAACTGCCCTTAGGGTGCAAATTACACTGAACTATCACACTATATACCACTGTTTAAATAGCAGTATTTTAAAGTAAATTATAGCAAATGTAACAATCAGCATATATAAGGGCTTTATAATCATGAGTTCTGCCATTAACTAGCAGTTCTTTAATATGTTCTCGCATTCAAACAATGCCCAGACTTTTCTCTGAAAGGTCAGAAGTCATTCAACTCTATCCTAACAGACCTCAATTTGATATCTGCTGTTCAGAACCCACACTGTGAGCCCAGAGACTAGAAAGGACATCTCCCTTTCCATCTGGTCCCTCGATGCTGCTCATAGTAATTGGCTAAACTGTAAACAGGTTAGAAGTGGTTGCCACCTCTCCCTACACACCTCTTAGATCATGGCCCACATCTCTGACAGTGGTACCTCCTCACTGAAGCCAGTTTCTCCAGTTCAATCTTGTGTTCAAGGTATGGGTAAATTTCTGTACACAAGCCATATAACCCAACACATTTAATCATTGAGGGGGCTCAGATCTCCACCATCAAATGATTTGAATAAAATGATCATTTAAACCCCACTACCTAGAAAGATGAAGTCCAAACACCTATCTTGGCTACCACCTCCACGTGGAGCAAAACCAGTCCCAAGGGAATGGAAACCGGACCCCTAGCACGATGCTATTCTAGTGGAAGGCTCACATCACAGGCCATGTCGCCAATCCACTACATTTTTCTAATGCTTCCAGTTCTTTTAAGTTTTCTGGCCTTGAGTTCTCTTCCTTATCAATATCTTTCAGCTTGGGTCTGGGCCTCCTCTAGGATATTGGTTTGTGGGGTACATAGATTCCTTCTCTTTATCAGCTATCTGTTGGGGTGCCTGTGAAAGAGTACTCCACATTGCTTCCAGAAAGGCTAAGAACTGCATTAAAGTTGTAGATCTCTCATTTGTGCTAGCTGCTATACGAGTCACCTGGCTTAGCTTGATAAATCAATGCTTCCTGTCCAACATCAGTAGCTTGAAGAGGCTGGAGTTACGGTGACGAACCATCCTGGTTTGCCTGGGGCTGAGGTAGTACCCGGGACATAGGATTTGCAGTACTAAAATGGGAAAGTCCTGCACAAATCTGGACCAGTTTGTCACTGTTGTTGGGTGATTGGCTGGATTTTAGCACATGTGGCATACAATGGAAGTTTCATGTACAGCAGTGCCAGCCCAAGGCTGGTACAGTGATACTAACATATTTCCTACTTAAAAATCTCCTCCGGCCAGTCCCTTTTACATCCAAGTTGTAGCCTTAGAAAGAAAGAAGATTCTTCTTTGAACTTCCTGAAAATTTTAAGAAATTAACTTTCACAGTCTCCTAGCCCTCTACTTATTCAAAAGCCATAGGGTCTTTAAACATTTTGCTGCTATCGCCAAAGGTTTGTTTGTTTCAAAGACAAATGACCTCAAGCCTGGGACTCTATGACATTCCATCAACGTCTGGCATTTCCAGGATTCTGATACTTATTCCACAAATAGCTCCTCAATCACATACCTTTCAGCTGAGCTATCCTTAAGCTCCCCTCCTCTTCATTTTCTTCTCCTATAAACTAAAAAGTTTGTATGGACTGAGCCCTAATAAGTTGTAAGGTGTTTCTTTATTATTAAGTAGAGTACATTTTATGCACGATGTATCAGAAACTAAAATTATTCATTAACAAATATTTATTGAGCTGTTGCTATATTATAGCACTGTGCTAACTGCTAAGGATACAGGAGTGAACAACGCAAGCACAATCTGCTAGGCTAGTGAGGGTTGCTGAGAAGTAAACGAGCAATGCAACGTGGCAAATACCATGAGGGTCAAGTTCCACAGGCTGTGGGGGCACAGGGGAGGAACAAGTCATCCAAATTTGGGGGTCATGGAAGATTAAATGGTTGGTTAGCACTCATCTGTTCACATATTCATTGCTTAATTCAATAAATATTCATTGAGAGTCTTGTGTGTGCCAGCACTGTGAGAGCCATTTTAGATGAGAATAAATGTAAATATGACTTAGTCTTTATGCTGAAAGTGTTTCATAGCCTAGTATGAAAAAAACACATGTAATAAATGACAAGTAGTTATTTATTTAGTTATTAATAAGTGCTATTATAAAGGCCTCCAGGGAGAGTTTGACTGAAAGAGGTGACTTCAGTATGGAATTGTACTTGACCTCGAAGGTTAAGGAGGAACTTTCTTTTGGCATAATGGGGAGGAAGAAGGGCTCTCCACACAGAGGCAACAGCTCGTGGACATATGTAGAGGTATGGAAGCACATGATCTGCAAGGTAAGTACAAGATTTGGGTGTGACTAAGGGTTAGGTGTTTGTGGAGAGTGGTAGACAATGACTGAAACTGTAGGTGGCATCAGATCACAGAAGGTCATTGTATGCCATCTTTAAGGGGTTTGGATTTATTCTGAAAATAATGGGAAGCCACTGAACAGTTTTAAGTCAGGAAGTGACCTTTTCAGATTTGTGTCTTGGAAAGATCTCTGTAAAGATTGTGAGTGTGGACTGGAGGAAGAAGCAGTTTATCAAATTCTCAAAACTCACTCTGTGAAGTGAGTATAACAGGTATTTTTACTCACATTTTACATGGAAGAATCTAAGATTTAGAGGTGTCAAGTGATTGGCTTAAGGCCCCATAGGCCATTCCAAAATTGACGAAAATCAACACTTGGTCCAGATAGGAATATAAATAGCTGGAAACCTCTATGCAGTTAGCCTTTGGCTTCATTCTTGCTATCCTTGAAAATAATAATTACAAGCTAGTTCTGGTTGTAGTGCCGACTCCAAGTAGTTTTGCATAATAGATTAGATAGAATTTATACAATTTGAATCAGACACTTTGAAGTTTCAAAGCACACCACAGTATGCTTTTCTATTTCCTAGGCAAAGGTCTGGGTCACTCATATTTTCTAATGTTATTCTATATCTTCTAAATCTTACATTCCAGGCTGCAAGTGAGCCATGGAAATATTCCAACTTTTCTAATTTGTAGCCAACAGGAGGCAATTAACTTTAAGAAAGTGACATTTTTATCCTCTAATATTGTAAACATTTCAAAATTGTTGACACCGGCTCAAATATGTTTCTTCTGATATTTGTGGGATATTGTAGGTGGCAAATAATTGTGAATTAGTTTGATTTGGTTTTCTTCCCTTCTCAGTTTTATATTTAGGTGCAAACGAGCCAATAGTGATTTTCTTTTCCCCCAAATATCTCTAATTAGTACTTAAAGTTTTCAAAGAGTTTATTAATTACAATCAATGTTAAAGATTATGTTCATAGAAAAAGAAAACACAGTAGTTTAAATTATTCCTGGAAAGTCTGGATTTTGTTGAGGTGAAGGGTGAGTAGCAATAAGTCTGTAAATGTTAGCAAGGGAAAGCCAGTTTACTAATTTTTCCTGTATAACAATGATTCTCAAAGTGTGGCCCGAGGGCCAACAGTTTCTGCGTTACCTGGGAACTTGTTAGAAATACAAATTCTTAGCCTGAACCCCAGATCTACTGAGTGGAGCTGGGGAGTGGGGGAGAAGTAGCAGTCTGTTTTTGCAGAAGCCCTCCAGGTGATTCTGATGTAGGTTAAAGCTTGAGGCACATTGGTATAAAGGAAGAAAGCGTATGTTTCAGACTATGAAAGACATGGTTTCCATTCCAACCCCAGACATTTGATTTTAGACACATCATCTATTTCCTGGTGCCATCATCACATTATCTGGTTAATAACCCCATAGCTGGCCTTGTGAGTATTATAAGTGATAACTGATCATCTGTTATATTGACAGTCTTCCGCCTCCAAGTGATTTGGATACATGCTTAAGTTTGAGAACCACTGGTCTATAAGTGTAATATATTGGAAGCAGACCAGCTACGTAATTTGAGAGGCCCAAAGCAACTTGAAGATACAGGGTCCTTTGTTCAAAAACTAAGAATTTCAAGATGGTGACAGCAGAGCATTAAACCAAGTAAGGGGCCCTACTAAGCATAGGCCTACAACTATACAGGTTGAATGCCCAAGAGGAGTTTTTGCTTGTATCTAACCACACCATTTTGTTTTGTTTTTAGATGGAAACAATACAATGCCATGAAAGTGGGCCACATTTTCTCCTCAGACACTACCTCCTGTGCTGTCAATCTCCACAGGCAGACGGTGCTCATTGGCCTCCCCATCTTTGCTCAGTGCTGTTTTCTTTTTAGCTAGCCAAATGCGTTTGTACTTCAAGACCCAACTTAAGGTCCCCATCCTCTGAGAATTCTTCCCTTACGACCCTAACTCACTCAACTCTGTCTTTCTAAATGTTTCAGTACTAGTTATATGACAAACTTAGCTATTTTTAAAATATTAATGATTGCTCATCATTGTGTTCGTCTTGTGTCTTAAGTCAGAGTATAAACATCTTAAGTATTGAGATGGTGTCATCATCATACAACGGAAAGAACATAGGCTTTCGAACTCAATAAAGCCTGAGCGTAAATACCCTCTCTTGTTTACTAGCAGTGATATAGGTAAACTTGCTCTTGAGTCTCACAATCTTCATTGGAAAAACGGGATAATAAGACCTACTGCACTGGGTTGTTGTGAGGATTAAATGATATAATATGTGTAAAACCCTGGGCATATTTAAGTGCTCATCAAATATTAGTTCATTTATTGGATGTCTCCCACCACACATCTGATTTTGTTTCAGCAAACAGATCATTGCTAGACACAAAGTCAAACACAAATTTCAATAAATATATGCTTGTTGGAAATTGTATGTATTTTATTTTTTATTGTATTAAATTACATGTACCCAGGAGGTAAACCAATCCTATGTTGAATTTCTTATAAAATGTTAATTATTATTTCTGACTTGTTTGTACATTCTTATGTTTACATTCTGACTCATAAAAAATTTTAAATTTTGTACAATTCTTTATATTTTCAAACCTCCTATGTTATTAATGTTATCTTAAGGGATGAAAAGAGAGACAGTTTTATTCCCAATGAGGAGATGGGAAAGACCGGCACAGACAGATTAAGGGATAGCTCTAATTACACACACTACCAGTGTAATTAAATATCCACTAATGTGTCCTTGAAGCTGGGTCTAAACTCATATGCTGACTCCTTGTCCAATATTTTTTCCACTATACCAAATCTGTAAAGGACATACAGCGATAATTATCTTAAGAACATACCTGTAAAGTACCTACAGGAACAATTATTTTAATTGATTAAAACAGGATAAATGATGCTATTTCTTTTTATGCTGCACACATAGTGCGCAGTCCATGTCTGTTAAACAGCATGTAAGCTGCCTATTACAGTTCTTGGTTCACTGTAGTACGTGCTTAGTAAAGAGTGACTTATTTAAATTCCTCTATTTGATAAATGTGTTTTATAGGAACGATTTTTTCCTAATGAAAATTTAAGGTCAAGGTTCATTATTATTAACACAGTTTCAATTTGGGGCCTAGCAAATCATTCTTGAAAGCTGTTTTTTCCACCCCCGTGTGAAGTATTACACTCCTTCCTCCTGCCTGACTGGCGCAACCCACACTTTGCCTACCAAACTTATGACTCAAAGGCCCCTGAGGACTTTCTGTAGCCTTCCAGCCATAGCCCAAACATCCAAAGCTGCTTCCACGTGAAACAACCAAACACAGTCCCCCAAGCAGAAGATCCGCTACAGCGAGAGCTCTTATAGACAGGGCGAATGAGAAAGCAGCGTCCCCCTTTGCTCCCACCCCTCCCCATCTGCAGCATCCAATTGCTTTCCTCTGTTGTGCGGTCGGCTCCTGGGATTGGTCGGGAACGGGCCCGGCGCGAGACCAGTGAGCACAGGCCGAGCGGGGAGACTGGTCAGTCACGTGCGGCCGCCCGGTTACCCCGCCTCACTGCGCGCCTGGCGGGGCGGGGCGGGGCGAGGTGGGCGGGGCCCGGGAGCTGCTGCGCCTGCGTTGTGGGCGTTTTCGGGGAGCAGCTGCTGCCGCCGCCGCCGCCGCCGCCGCCGCCCCCGCCTCCGCTGCCGACGCCTCCGCCTCCGCCGCTACCGCCGCGTTTGGGTGTAGAATTAGGAATTCCTGCGCCTCGTTAACAATGAAGCAGAGTTCGAACGTGCCGGCTTTCCTCAGCAAGCTGTGGACGCTTGTGGAGGAAACCCACACGAACGAGTTCATCACCTGGAGTCAGGTAAGGGTGAGGGCACGGCGGCCTCCGAACCCCCTAACTAACGTCCTTCTCTCTCGCTCTCTCCCGCGGGGTTGTCTCTCGCGGCCTGCGGCTCAACGCCCTCTGTGAGGCCCGCGGCGCGGGGGTGGCGGGGTGGCATGGGGCTCGGCGTGCAGCCTCGCGGGGGACCCCGGTATTGTTCGCGCGGGGAGCCGCGGGGGTCCCGGCCGGTGCTGCTGGCTCAGGCCGCGGTGGGGGAGGGGCGGCCCGCGCGGGGCGCCGCGGCCCAGGAGACCCCGTAACGGTCCGATCCGGGCGGCGTTCGGAACCAGCCCGGCGGAACGAGGGCGGCCGACGAGCCGAGGGAGCGGGAGCCACGTTACTGCACACTCATCCTCCGTCCTCCCGCCGGGCTCGCGGGCTGCGGCTCGCTGGGGGCACGGGCAGCTCTGGCCGGGATCTTCAACGCGGGGTTTATGTGAGGCAGTCTTTACCTTCACGACCTGATTCTCGCCCCTAAAACAGACACACAGTTCGCCTCGCATCTGAGATCTTTATGACGGCAGTCAGGGAAGGAGGCACATGTTCAAACGCAGGTTACTGCTTATCAGGAGGCTTGAAAATATTATATAGAAAATGGTACGTTATTCTTTCGCGATTCTGAGCCATTTTTATAAACGGATTTTTATGATTATTTTAATAAAAGTGCCAATAGACAGGTGTTCAGTAACATAGTGGAGAGCAAAAACGAATCACTGAATTTCACTAAACAGTTGCCGGCAGTGTGGTGTATAGATGTCTTGATTATTGGTTTGATCCCAATTCTGCCACTAAACAGGCTCCTTATCTCGTCTGACCCAAGTGTCATCGTCCATAAGATGAATGGGTTACTTAGGTGATCCAAGACCCCCCTCTAGTTTCAAATACTGATTCTAATTAGAATGATTATTACATAAACAGAGCATTTGCGTTACAATACACTTAGGCTATTGGAATCGTTTTGTGAAGGGGAGTGGAGTTCTCTTATTGTAGATGGTCATCTGTTTTGGATATTATCTTGTTTAGAGGCCTGGAAAAGAGTAAGTGAAAACTACCTGCACAGTGCCTGGCACCTGTTAAGTGCTGAGTAAATGTTATCTCCCCTCTTTCTCACTTTCTTTTCTGTTCTGTTCTGTTTTCCTATGCTAGGAGCCCTCAGTTTTACTATTTTATCTTAACAGGGAGCACTATATTGAGTACATGAAGTTTTGACTACTGTAACACCACAGTCTGCCTTATATTGCTGTCATTTGTTTATTTTCTTTATCTCCCTCTAGGACTTAATTTTCTTGAAGGTCAGTAGCATCGAGTGGATGTTGTGCATTAGGCATTTGATGAATTCTGTACAGTTGTACAAAGAAGGGGTGGGGTGAAAATAAGGAAGCCAGCCACTATTATACACTTAAAAATAAACAGATGTCTCATGCTTTTCATCAGTCATAAGGATTAAAAGTTGACAAGGATGGATCAGCACAGACTGCAGTTACTCAGCCTTGTGCATGTGTAAGAGATTGGACTGAGAGTCTCCCCACTCCCAAGCTGACTTTATCACACCTATTTGTCTTGGGTGGGCCTTCTTGTTTTTATTGCCTAAAAATGGTACCTAAATATATTGGAAATTGGTTTTAGTTAAGGGGTATTCTGTCAGCAGGTCTAATAAATTCTCATTAGCCAACATATTTTAATACTACTTTAATTTTATGGGCAGTATCAAATGTGTAGAGTTTCATACTAATCCATAAATGCATCATTTTATGAATTTTAAGCTAAATAAACCACTTAAAAATCATTCTTATTTTTTTTCCATTATTAAGTCTAAGCTTATGTTTTGGCTTCTCATTTTTTAATACATAGTGGGAGAATTAAAATATAAATTCAGGGTTTCCCTGGTGGCGCAGTGGTTGAGAATCCGCCTGCCGATGCAGGGGACACGGGTTCGTGCCCTGTTCTGGGAAGATCCCACATGCCACGGAGCAGCTGGGCCCGTGAGCCATGGCCCTGAGCCTGCGCGTCCGGAGCCTGTGCTCCGCAACGGGAGAGGCCACAACAGTGAGAGGCCCGCGTACTGAAGGAAAAAAAAAAAAAAAAATATATATATATATATATATATATATAAATTCAGTGAGGACAGGGACAGTATCTGTGCCAAGGGATACAGTAGGTTCTTAATAAATGTTTGATTAAGCAGTGAAATCCTTGGACTAGGTAATGGAAATGGTAGGAATGATAAAAGTGGAATGATGCCTGAAAACAATCTCAAAGATCATCTGGTTTAGTCTCATTATGTAGATTTGAAGCTTAGGTTAGATTATTTGTCTATAATTACAAAGCTAGCATTATCGGAGGTGGGGCTCTAGCGTAGATTTCTGAGCTCCCAGATCATTCTTCCATCAACGGCCCTACACTTAATACAGGTCGTCACAATATTTAGTTTTTATACCAAAATGTTACTCCTCCACAAGTCAGTGGACAATTCTGGATTAATGTCTTAGGCTATGCTTAGTTGCCTAAGGAAGTTGTCTTACATTCCCACAGATTTTTCCGAAAACAGTGTTAACAATGAAAGGTAAAACTTTAATTGAACAATGATGTTAGATGGAAAAACCAAAATAATTTACTCTCTTCTTTTAGAAGTTGCTATTTATGGTTGTTTCTGGTTTCCTTCAAATTTGTTTTGCCGGACTTCTGTTGAGGTAATTTAGCATTTATACTCTCTGAGTGAAAATCATATTAAGACTTTTTAGAAGTAGAAGATGTTTTGGAAAGGAGGCAATCTTTTATGCAATTGTTTTCACTTGTGGAAAATAATTTACTCTAGCTAGAGTGTAAGGCAAGGGGAGAAAACTTACCAACTGCAGTTTGAAAAGCTTGGCTTAATATTCCTGAAGACTTATATAACTTTAGTTTTCCTTGAAATTTGTAGTATGACAGAAATGAACTAATACCCCCATTGATGTCATTAATTGTAGAAATATAATATTCTGAACAATCAAAATAATACTGTTATAAACTCAAGTAATAGAAATGTCTTTAGATTCTGAGTGTCTTTAAAACATACAGTACATCCCCCAAATTCCCCACTGATATTTCTTTTTCCTTTCTTTTTTGTCTGTTTTTACATTTCCTATAGCTATTTTGGCTCTGGTAGGCAGTCTGTTACCAGAATCGAGGACAGGGATAGTACTGTTGAACAACCTAAAGCTGTTTTAAATGTAACAGAGTCCTCAACAGAGGGCACAGGTTTAGCTTGGTAGCAACTGGGGAAACTTGATCTTCAGGGACAAGAAGTTGTGGAAGTTGAATGGAAGTTCTTGCCATTGATCGTAAGGAACAGCCTTTACTGTTACTGATATATGATACTCAGTGTATGTTGAAGTGAAGCAATATTAAAAAAAGAAAGAACTGGAAAGTCACTGTTTTACCAGTGTTACTTCCTTTGTCTCAGTTCTTCAGGTTGCTTGAGAATACCAAGAAGTGATTTCCACCAAAGACTTCATACCCATCTGTTCTACCTTTTTGTGCCCTATGGCAGTCTGTACTTCCCTATCCATCTCAAGTCAGCAGAGACAGATCAGGAAATAGGAGGGAAAGGGAGCAAAACCAGAATTTGTCCAGTGTTTTCTAGCTGTTTTGGATGAATTTGAACAGTAGATCTTTAGACTTCCCAGTGTTATGGTATTGTTTTGAATTTCCCAGCAGTACTCTCAAGTGAAAACAAGAAAGGCCAAAAATGTGGCAGAATAGGGGTTAAATCCACTTTAGATGGACCTACAGAAAAGTTGACTGATTCACAGACTATTTTTTATTTGTATACATAAGAGAAAGAGCTAGAGACTCACAAGGAATGGTTGGTAAACATTAAGAAATTATAGACCGGTTGTTTAAAAAAGAGACTTCTATTTTGGAAACTTTTAAAGTAATGGGGCTGAAGTATTAGATTATTATTAAGAGTATTTTGGACGTTTATAACCAAGAGTACCAGTTTGAGCAGAAACAATTACTATTTGGAAGCTTGCTAACATTTGTGGGTTAGGCCTAAAGAGAAGCTACCATCCTTCTCACCCTACTGAGTAATAGTGGCTTTTTGTCCCTTATAAAATGCATAGGGAGAGTTCTGTGTTGCAGTGCTTAAGCTTCACAGGTTTAAACAGCAGTAAGGTAGAAATTTTGCACTCAAAGAAGTTACTTATTAATTTTGAAGTAGCGAGTGAAGGAATACCATAAGCAGAGACGCAGAACAATATTAGTGAGTTAGGGTTGTGTGTGTTTGAGAGAGAGAGCAATATAAACAAGATGCATTCATCTCCTCATTTGATATATATAATCCAAGAGTTGAAATTCTAAAAATATAATTTGGTCCACTGTGATCAAAGACTCATTTATTGTCACTCACAATAGTTGTGACTCTGTTACAACCAGACAGTGTGCTAGGTAGTAGGAATCCATTCAGTAGTTAACAAAATAGCTGCCTTCATAGATCTTACATTTTAGTGAAGGATACTGATAATTAAAAAGTAAGCAAACACAAATAATATAATTTTAGTTAGTGATAACAAAATAAAGCAGGGTAAAGAGAGAGTGCAATTAGGAGACAGAAATCACACAGTATTTTGAACAGAGAAAGTTTAATAGGATAACTATATTAGGAGAATTGGGGTAAAGAAAACTCTAAAGAAGATAGGAATAGCAGTTAGAAGAAGCAGCCATCACTGGTAGGCCTAAGAGCAAGTGCCCAAATAAGAGCCCTTCCCCGAAGTCTAAGACCTTGTTGGAGAGAGAATGACTATATTTCACTGAATGGCAAAGACTTCAGTGATGCCACACTAGTGGGACTTACTAGAAATCCATCCTTCAGAACTTGCCGGGAAATATGCTTTCTAGGGCAGGGGTTGGCAGATTATGGCCTGTGGGCCAACCATGTGTTTTAAAAGTAAAGTTTATTTGGAATATAGCCATGCTCAGTCTACTTACGTATTGTCTGTAGTTGCTTTCTTGCTACAGGGGCAGAGTTATGACCTGCAAGCCTAAAATATTTATTATCTAGCCCTTTAAGAACATGTTTATTAGCCTATGCTTTAGGGTACCCTAGAAAGCTATTCATGGAGAGATGTCTGGCCAGAGATACTCTGATTTGAAGCCTCCCAAGGGAGAGGGGAGTGTTGGGGGAAGCTGCTGGCCTTAGGGTGCTGCTGCCTTCTGTGCACTGCAAGAGCTAGGTGCTGGAGAACCTGCCTGCACAGCAGGAACCTGCCAAGGACACACTGGAACCAGGAAGGGTAATCCCTTCCTCTTGTAATATCTCTCTAGTATCTTCTATGACAAAACTTAACACCATGCTCGAAAAGAAAGATATTTAAGACTCATCTCCATATTTGCAGAGCAGACATCGAAGAATGAATTTGGCGCAGTAAATTCATAACTAGCATGTAAAATGAGTGGAATCTGTTGTATTTTAGGTAGAGTGACGATGAAGCCTCTTTGGGGAGGTGATATGTGAGCAGAGATCTGAATGATTAGAAAAGATGGATCTGGCAAAGAGGAATGGAAAATGTAAAGGCCTTGAGCATAGCATGTTCATATGATTGCAGAAGGCCCATGTAGTTGGATTATCTTTAGATAACATGAGAGTGAGGTCAGAGAGGTAGGCAGAAGCAAATGGTGTAGGGCCTTAGGGCATGGTAAGGAGATTGGAAATGAGGGAAGTAGTTAGAAGACTATCACAGTTTTCCACTATGGTATTGAAAATAGCGTGGTTAAGACTAGGGTAATAACAGTGGAGGTGGTGAGCAGCAGATGTAATATCTACTTTGAAGGCAAGGTCACGGATCTTAATGATAAATTTTCTGGAGTTGGAGGAGAGATAGAAACGAATTAGAATGACTCATGTATTTGGCCTGCGCAACGGATGGATGATGGTACCATTTGCTGAGATGCGGGAAGATTCGGAGAAGTGCAGGTGGGGATTCTGTTTGGCCATGTTAACTTTGAGATTACAAATGGATCGCTAGTATTACTTCAGACGTGTTTTGTTTTGCTTGCATTTCACTGACCACACTTGGTCATATGACGACACCTTATTTCAAAGGAGCTGGGGAAGTGCAGTGCTGGAAAGGAGAACAGCATGAATGACTTCTGTACTCTAAGACCTTCAAGTGGCAATGTTGAATAGGTTATTTAGATAACGTAAGACTGGCATACAAGGTGGAGTTTGGAGCTTGTGAGTGGTAAAGCCATGGGACTGGATGAGATCATCCAGGGAGACAGATGAAGATAGAAGGACCTGCAAGATAGGGTATTCTAATATTTAGAGAGTATGAAGACAAGAAAAAGCCAGCAAGAGAGATTGAGAAGGAACAGTGAGAAAGGAGAAAACACAAGGGAGTGAGGTCATATAAGTTAATGGAAGAAAATGGTTCAAGAAAGAGATGATCAACCATGTCAAATGCTGTTATACTTTTCTTATACACCTCTTCTGGTGTATATAAGCAAAAATTTCTGTAAGGTAGTTACACCTACATTGAGGAGTAGAATTTCTGGAAAATAAGGTATGGCACGCTCAACCTCAAGATCAAATTATTTTCCGAAAAAAATCAGCTTGTACTCCTTTTAGCCATGCATGAGATTTCCCATTAATTTGTCTCTTCAAAACTTGATATTCTCATTCTTCTGAGTTTTTACCAATCTAGTGGATATAAAATATTATATCAATGAGGTCTTAATTTATATTTCCCTGATAATTAATGTGTTCAAACACCTTTTCATATTTATTGGCCATTTGTGTTTCGTATTCTATGAAATGTTTGACCATTTTTCTGTTGGGTGGTTTATCTTTTATTATTTGTAGGAATTCCTTGTAATTCTGCATCTTTTTGGATGTACGTGTTGCCTCTGTCTTCTCCTAGTTGTGGCTTATCTTTTTTACTTTCTTTTGATGAGTATAAGTTCTTAATTTTAGTATAATTTAATATATCAGCCTTTTTTGTGGTTCATGTTCTTTGTTTCTTCAGGATGTTTTTGCTTTCCTACCCCAAGGAGAGAGAAATACTTTTCCATCTCTTTTTTTTTTTCTGAAAATTTTAAAGGTTTGAATTTTATATCTAAATCTTTAATTCACTGGAATTGATTTTTGTGTGTGGTATAAGGGATTCTGTTTCATTGTTTTCCATATTTAGTTGTTTTAGCCCCTTTATTGAACAGTTTCTTCTCCCTCTAGTGATTTGTGTTGCTACCTCTGTCTTATAAGCAAAATTATATGTAGATTGTGTTTTTGTGTCTAGGTTCTCTATTTTGTTCCACTGGATAATTTATCCTTTTTCTTGCATCACATGTCTTAATTACTGTAGCTCTGTAAAGCTTTTGGGAGGGCAACCTAGTCTTCAGGAGTGCCTTGACTACTATTGGTCTTTGCTCTTCCATATATGTTTTAAAATCAAGTTCCATTAAAGAAAAAAACAAAGCAAACCTATTAGGATTTTTTTTTTATTGGAATTGTACTGAAACTGTAAATCAGATTAGGGAAAATAGGTATCTTTATGATATGATATATTCATGGGAACAAATCATTTTTCTCAATTCATTTTGTTATTTAATAAAATTTTATATTTTTTGCAATTAGATCTTGTACAGCTTTGTTAGATTTTATAGATATTTTAAGTGGTATCCTTTAATGAAAAATAATTGCTGTTGCTGGTAATTAGAAACACAAGTAACGTTTGTATATTGATAATAAACCAGTGAGCTAATCATTTTACTGATTTGGATTCTCAAAGTGTACATCCATAGGTGTCTGGATATGACAGTTTTGTTCTTATTTTGAGAACCTTATACCTTCAGTTTCATTTTTTGCAGTGGCTAAGATACCTCAGGGTGTCAGATAGAAGCAGCAATCATGGGATCCCTTTCTCTTATTTTTAAAGGAAATGTTTTAAATATTTCCCCGTTAAGTTACTAGCTGTTAAAATTGAGAATTTTTAATTTGCCTTTTTGTTATTGATGACAGAATTAATTGGGTAGCTTAGAGGGGACAGGGCATGCCGGGATGGAGAATACAGGAAAAAGTTGACTTTGGAGGAGTAGGATGATGGGTTTGAAATAGACAAGTGAGTGAGTCAAAGAACATTGTGTAAAAATGTTAATGATTGAAAAATTCAAGTGGGAAATTTGAGATGGTCAGGGGCAGAGGCATAGTTGTGATAATCATTATACATAATAAAGTCAGTAATTAGAGAAATTGGTGTGGATGAGACTGCCTAAGGAAAGAGTATAAAAGGTATCATAATCAAGGATAGAAACTTAAAAAACCCACTACCTCTTGACAGCTGGAAAACAATTGAAAAGAAACATGAGAGATAGGAGACCCATTGTATAGTTTCGAAGCCATAAGAGCAGAGCATTTAAGAAGGGGAGTGTCAGTAGTGCCAAATGAAATGCCACAGAGAGGTGTAGGAAGATGAGGACTGAAAAGAGGGCATTGAATTTGGCATTTGACATTTTAGAAAAAACAGTTTCAGTAGAGGCACAAAAACTGAAACCAAATTTTAGTGAGAGTAAGTAGATGGCCCTGAATTGGAGAAGAGGGCTTTAAAATATTTGTCAAATTTTGCAGTGAATGAAAAGACAAATGGGGTGGATAGATTGAGAGGAAGTAAGGTAGAGGGAAAGTCCTTTTAAGATAGAAAAGATGTATGCATTTTTAAATTTTAATAGCTACTACCTAATAACCAACAGTGGTTATTTTTAAACTTTAAAAAATTTGCCAATCTAATAAGTGAAATTCATTATTTTACTGTACATTTTATTATGAATGAGATCTGATCTTCTAAATTTCACATTGAGTGTTTCATCTTACTGATAGAAAATTTTTAATTAATGCAGTTAATCGTTTGTCATAAATATTGGATATATTTTTATGTTAGTAAGCTTTCAACTTTATTGAATTTTTTAAATGTCTGTTGTCAGTTAAGTTTAAGTTCAGACACAAGTAATAGAAATCCAGACAACAATGGCTTAAACAAAATAGAGATGTACTGTATAGAGATGTACTCTTACATCTGAAGATGTACTCTTACATCTGAAGATGTACTCTTACATCTGAAGATACTGAGTCACCTTCTCAACCTTTCAGCCATACTTAGTTCCTTCTACTTCAGTCATTACTGGAGCTCTAGCCGTTGGCTCCAGGTTCTGAGCAGGAATATGAGATGTAGGAGTTTGACACTTTGAGTCTTTTCCCTTTTAGAAGCTTTTGTGGAAGCTCCGTTCAATCCATTTTGCTTCTATCTTGTTTGCCAGATGTGTTATTTGGCCACCTCTGTTTCTAAGAGGGACTGAGAAATGTATTTGTAGCATCAGACAAAATTGTGTTGTTAGTAAGAAATTAGAGGATCATCCATGTTGTTGCAAGTGGCAGAATCTCTTTCTTTTTTAAGGCTGAATAATGTTTCATTGTGTATGTATGTATAAAATATATCAATATATGTATAAAGTATGTATATATCTCACAATTTCTTCTTTCTTTGTTGGACATTTAGGTTGTTTCTGTGTCTTGGTTATTGTGAATAATGCTGCAGTGAACATGGGAGCACAGATATCTCTTAGAGATACTGATTTCATTTCCTTTGGGTATATACCCAAAAGAGGGCTGCTGGATCATATGGTAGTTCTATTTTTAACTTTTTGAGGAACCTTCATACCATTTTCCATAATGACATTACCAATTTACATTCCCACTGACAGTATACAAAGGTTCCCTTTTCTCTACATCCCTCACCAACACTTGTTGGTTTTTTTTTGTTTTTTTAGGAATAGCCATCCTAAAAAGTATGAGGTGATGTCTCATTGTGGTTTTGATTTGCATTTCCCTGATGATCAGTGATGTTGAGCACCTTTTCACATACTTGTTGCCCATTTGTATGTATTCTTTGGGAAAATGTCTAATCGAATCCTTTGCCCTTTTTTTTTTTTTTGTGGTACGCGGGCCTGTCACTGTTGTGGCCTCTCCTATTGCGGAGCACAGGCTCCGGACGCGCAGGCTCAGTGGCCATGGCTCACGGGCCTAGCCGCTCTGCAGCATGCGGGATCTTCCCGGACCGGGGCACGAACCCGTGTCCCCTGCATCGGCAGGTGGACTCTCAACCACTGCGCCACCAGGGAACCCCTCCTTTGCCCATTTTTTAATTGGGTTGCGTCTTTTTGCTGTTGAGTTGTGAGAGTTCCTTATATATTTTAGATATTAATCCTTTATTAGATATGTATTTGCAAATATTTTTATTCCATTAAGTTGTCTTTTCATTCTGTTGATTATTCTTGGCTGTGCAGAAGCTTTTTAGTTTGGTGAGTTAGCTTGTAGTAGTCATTTCACTGTGCATGTGTGAATATATGTTAAATCATCATGTACATCTTAAATATATACAGTTTTAGTTGTTTTTTTTGTTTTTTGTTTTTTTTTGCGGTACGCGGGCCTCTCACTGTTGTGGCCTCTCCTGTTGTGGAGCACAGGCTCTGGACACGCAGGCTCAGCGGCCATGGCTCACGGGCCCAGCTGCTCTGCGGCATGTGGGATCTTCCCGGATCGGGGCACAAACCCGTGTCCCCTGCATCGGCAGGCAGACTCTCAACCACTGTGCAACCAGGGAAGCCCCCAATTTTAGTTTTAAAAAATAAAAAATAAAGTAGAGAAATCAAGATAGAGTAGGCAGCTAGTAGTCTCCGTGAATACATTTATTAATTTTTACCTGTATGACTTCTGGGGTTTTTTATGTGATGCTTTCAAAAGCTTGGTTATAAAGAGTGAGGTAACATTGGGTTAGCATTGAGCTTTTGTTTTTTCCTTCCAAATGGAAAGTTTATTAACTAATCCTTTTCCCTCCTGATTTTTCCTCCTGATTTGAATGCTGCCCTTACTTATTACCTATTAAATTCTCAAATAGATTTGCTTCTGCTTCTGTTCTCTCTAGTCTGTCCATTCAGCTATTTGAGTATCCCTTCTTTAGTACCAAATTCTGTTGTCTGTGTAAGGTATGGTTAACACCTCTCTCTCCATTGTTTTCAGTATTTTCTTACCTATTTGTTACATAATTTTTATGAAATGAACTTTAGTACCTAATATTTGGTTGTGTTAGCATCTATTCACCTTGTCTCCAAAACCTTTTTTTTAATTGAGAGAGAAGTCAACGTACTGGTTAACTTAATTAGACTTGACATCTTTACAACACTGTCTCTCTGTAGTTTAATATTTTCTTAAAGGTCTTGTGTATTCTTAAAATTTATTTTTAGATACTTGATATTTTTCTATTGTTGGAGTTTTTTATTCCATTTTAGTTTTAGGTTTTTGTTGTAAAATACATATATCTTAAGATTAACCATTTTAACCATTTTTACGTGTACAGTTCAGTGACCTTAAGTACATTCACTTGTCATGCAGCTGTCACTACCATCCGTCTCCAGAATGTTTTTCATATTCCCAAACTGAAACTTCATACTCATTAGACAGTAATTTCCAGTCCCCTCCTCCTTAGCCCCTGGTAACCATTCTGCTTTCTGTCTTTATGAAGTTGAGTATTCTAGATACCTCATATAAGTGGAATCATACAGTATTTGTCCTCTTGTGACTAGTCTAACTTAGCATAATGTCTTTAAGTTTCATCCACATTGTAGCATGTATTCTTCCTTTTTAAGGGTGAATAATAGTCCATTGTATGTATGTACCACATTTTGTTAATCCATTCATCTGTCAGTGGACGTTTGGGTTGCTTCCATCTTCTGGCTATTGTGAATAATGCTACTATGAACATCGGTGTACAAATATCTTTTTGAGCCCCTGCTTTTAATTCTTTTGGATATATAGAATTTTAGGATCATTTAGTCATTATATGTTTAATTTTTTGAGGAACCACTGTACTGTTTTCCATAGCAGCTGCACAATTTTATATTCCCACGGGCAGTGCAAAAGGGTTCCAGTTTCTCCACATCCTGACCAATACTTATTTTTTGGGTTTTTGTATTTTTGTTTTTTAATAACCATCTTAATGAGTGAAGTGATATCTCATTGTGGTTTTGCTTTTTATTTCCCTAATGATTAGTGATGCTAGGCGTCTTATGTGTTTATTGGCCATTTGTGTATCTTTTTTGGGAAGAAGTATCTATTCAAGTCCTTTACCCTTTGCTGATCAGGTGGCTTGTTTTTCATTGTTGTTGAGTTGAAGTTTTTTTAATGTATGTTATGGGTATTAACCCCTTATCAGATGTATGATTTGCAAATATTTTCTCCGATTTTGTGGGTTACCCTTTCACTCTCTTGATAGTGTTCTTTACGCAAAAGTTTTAAAGTTTGAGGTAGCCTCATTTGTCTGTTTTTGCTTTTGTTGCCTGTGCTTTTGGTTATCCAAGAAATTTTTGCCAAATCCATTGTCATGAAGCTTCTCCCCCTTGTGTTTTCTTCTAAGATTTTTATAGTTTTAGCTGTCCTGTTTAAGCTTTTGATCTGTTTTGAGTTGATTTTTGTATATGGTATAAGGTAAGGAGTCAACTTCATTCTTTTGCATGTGAGTATCCAGTTTTACCAGCATGGTTTGTTGAAAAGGCTGTTCTTCTTCCGTTGAATGGTCTTTTTTTTGGCTGAGTTGGGTCTTCGTTGCTGCGCGTGGACTTTCTCTAGTTGCGGCGAGCAGGGGCTACTCTTTGTTGCAGTGCGCAGGCTTCTCGTTGCAGAGCACGGGCTCTAGGCGTGCAGGCTTCGGTAGTTGTGGTACGCGGGCTCAGTAGTTGTGGCTCGTGGGCTCTAGAGTGCAGGCTCAGTAGTTGTGGCGCGTGGGCTTAGTTGCTCCACGGCATGTGAGATCTTCTGGACCAGGGCTCGAACCCATGTCCCCTGCATTGGCAGGTGGATTCTTAACCACTGCACCACCAGGGAAGTCCCTCCATTGAATTGTCTTGGCATCCTTGTCAAAAATTCTTGGACTGTATGTATGAGGGTTCATTCCTGGATTTTCTATTCTGTTCCATTGATTGGTCTGTCTTTATGTCACTACCATATTATTTTGATTATTTTAGAAGGAAATTTCAAATTGTTTATTTTTTATATGGAAATACACTAGTGACTTTATTTTTTTTTAAATTTTTTTTCATATTGGAGCATAGTTGATTAACCATGGGTTAGTTTCAGGTGTACAGCAAAGTGATTCAGTTATATGTGTGTCTATTCTTCTTCAATTTCTTTTCCCATTTAGGTTGTTACATAATATTGAGTATAGTTCTCTGTGCTATACAGTAGGTCCTTGTTGGTTATCTATTTTAAATATAGTAGTCTGTACATGTCAATCCCCAAATCCCAGTCTATCCCTTGCCTCCCACCCTTCCCCGTGGTAACCATAAATTTGTTCCCTGAGTCTGTGAGTTTGTTTCTGTTTTGAAAATAAGTTCATTTGTATATTTTTTTGGATTTTGCATATAAGCAATATTGTATGATATTTGTCTGACTTAGTTTACTTAGTATAATAACCTCAGGGTCCATCCATGTTGCTGCAAATGGCGTTATTTCATTCTTTTGATGGCTGAGTAATATTCCATTGGATATATGTACCACATCTTATTTATCCATTCATCTGTCGATGGACATTTAGGTTGCTTCCATGTCTTGGCTATTGTAAACAGTGCTGCAGTGAACATTGGGGTGCATGTAATCCTTTCAAACCATGTTTTCTTCTGGATATATACCCAGGAGTGGGATTGCTGGATCATATTGTAGCTCTATTTTTAGTTTTTTTAGGGAACCTTCATACTGTTTCCCATAGTGCATGAACCAATTTACATTCCCACCAACAGTGTAGGAGGCTTCCTTTTGCTCCACACTCTCTCCAGCATTTACTGTTTGTAGGATTTTTGATGATCGTCATTCTGACTGGTGTGAGGTGGTATCTCATTGTAGTTTTGATTTGCCTTTCTCTAATAATTAGAGATGTAGAGCATCTTTTCTTGTGCCACTTGGCCATCTGTATGTCTTCTTTGGAGAAATGTCTATATTTAGGTCATCTGCCCATTTTTTGATCGGGTTGTTTGTTTTTTTGATATTGAGCTGCATGAGCTGTTTGTAAATTTTGGAGACTAATCCCTTGTCAGTCGCATCTTTGCAAATGTTTTCTGCCATTCTTTGGTTTGTCTTTTTGTTTTGTCTGTGGTTTTCTTTGCTGTGCAGAGGAGTTTAATTAGGTCCCACTTGTTTATTTTTGGTTTTATTTCCATTACTCTAGGAGATGGCTTAAAAAAGATATTGTTGTGATTTATGTCAAGTGTTTTGCCTATGTTTTCTCTAAGAGTTTTATAGTATCTGGTCTTACATTTAGGTCTTTACTCCATTTTGAGTTTATTCTTGTGTACGGTTTTAAAGAGTATACTAATTTCATTTTTTTACATGTAGCTGTCCAGTTTTCCCAGCACCATTTATTGAAGAGACTGTCCTGTATTGTATAGTCTTGTTTCCTATGTTGTAGATTAATTGACCATAGGTGCATGGGTTTATTTCTGGGCTTTTCTATCCTGTCCCATTGATCTATATTTCTGTTATTTTGCCAGTACCATACCATTTTGATGACTGTAGCTTGGTAGTATAGTCTGAAATCAGGGAGCCTGATTCCTCCAGCTTCATTTTTTCTTTCTCAAGATTGCTTTGGTTTTTCAGGGTCTTTTGTGTCTCCATACAGATTTTAAGATTTTTTTTGTTCTAGTTCTGTGAATAACGCCATTGGTAATTTGATAGGGATTGCATTGAATCTGTAGATTGCCTTGCGTAGTATAGTCATTTTGACAATATTGATTCTTCCAATTCAAGAATATGTTATATCTTTTCATCTGTGTCATCTTTGATTTCCTTCATCTATGTCTTACAGTTTTCAGAGTACAGGTCTTTTGTCTCCTTAGGTAGGTTTATTCCTATGTATTTTATTCTTTTTGTTGCAGTGGTAAATGGGATTTTTAAAAAATTTTTCTTTCTGACCTTTCGTTATTAGTGTGTCAATTAGTAGCTAGATATCTTACTGAATTCTCTTGTGGTTTTTCAGTTGATTGTACAAATATATAATTATGTTTATTGATAAAATATGACTTTCTTTCAAATTTTATCTTATTTTTGTCTTAATTGCATTGGCTTTAAAACATTGTTAAGTAATTATACTAGCTACATACTGTATTTTATTAGTTTTTGATTAGAAGAATGGAAATCTTTCTAATATTTAACTATAAAGTTTGATGCAGCTTTTGGTTTGATACATACTCCTAAACTTTTGAGATTGACATCAAAAAGTTTAATTGCAGTTTGGAGCTTAATTGAAATTTGTAGCTTAATTGCAGTTTGTTTTTGCTGCTATTAACAGGAATAAAATGATGGTCTGAAGGTGTCATGGAAGGACTGCCAAGTTTTGAGGTTCATATGTATCACCTAATTTCAGAGGATCTTAACTAATTGACGTTTTCAATTTTTTTCAGAATGGCCAAAGCTTTCTGGTTTTGGATGAACAAAGATTTGCAAAAGAAATTCTTCCCAAATATTTCAAGCACAATAACATGGCAAGTTTTGTAAGGCAACTGAATATGTGTGAGTATGGATAGCAGTTTAATTGGAGTACTGTCATCAGTCACTGATTAAACCTTTTCCACCATTAGGATGATAAAGGAAAATATATTCCATAGAAGCACCATTAATTTTTTAAGTTTTTACTTTTGTCTATTTAAAATTTTATTCAAAATCTGAATTTTGAATCTTTTTCAGATGGTTTTCGTAAAGTAGTACATATTGACTCTGGAATTGTGAAGCAAGAACGAGATGGTCCTGTTGAATTTCAGCATCCTTACTTCAAACAAGGCCAGGATGACTTGTTGGAGAACATTAAAAGGAAGGTGAGCTATTGTTAACATGATTTAATTAGGGCGTTAACATGTAGTATACTTGGCCAAGACATATTTCATTTGTTGACATTAAGGTACTGAAATACACAGGTTTTCTTGTTGGGACAACTTAGACTAATGAAGCTTTAATTATTTTGCCCTTTATTTTTTTTTTCCTCTGCGCTCAACTGTATGGAGGGCTCAGTCTTTAAACACTTTTTAGAGGAAAGGAAATGTTTACATTCTGACTTAGGATAAGGAGTCATCTATATGGTGATGGCTCACTCCTTATAATTTAACTTAAAATCATAAGTTCCTACTAGAAAGTCAGCTGTCTGGAGGGCGTTTTTCTTTAGTTCACTGCTGAATATCTAGTGCTCAGAATAAGTCCCTTATATATAGTAGGAATTTAAATAATACATTTTTGAATGGATGATATGTTTTGCTGAAATAAGATATTTTGACTAAATTCACAAGGTGGGGTGGGGGGCGGTAAAAGGGTAGTGGACCATGAAAGAACATTGTCTTAGTGTGCAACTATTCTGCATAAATTTAATTAACAGTGGAATGCAATAATAAATAGGCTTGGGGAAATTACTGGGAATTTGACAGAAGAAAATGAAAACAAAAAAAAAAGCCCTTAAGTTGCTCCTGCTTATGGAAACTTTTCCACATTAAAAATAAATAAACTGATTATTCCTTATCCTCTCTTTGAGCTATGAAGTCTATTCTTTTCCTGGGCTTTTGGAACTAAATCTCACTTCCTGGACAGGCTACAAAAACGTCTTATAACAGGGAAGTTTTGAATTATAATCATGGTGTTTAGTATTTGTTGAATTTCCTACATTTACTTTTTGAAAGGTTTCATCTGCAAAACCAGAAGAAAATAAAATTCGTCAGGAAGATTTAACAAAAATTATAAGTAGTGCTCAGAAGGTTCAAATAAAACAAGAAACTATTGAGTCCAGGCTTTCTGAATTAAAAAGGTAAAGTATTATTTCCAAATATAATCCTAATATGGGGGTTGGTGTGTATGTGTGTGTTGAGGTTTGGAGGTTAGTGCTTTAAGTACCTAGATTACATTGTTGAAGCCAAGATCAAAAGCCTTTTTCTTAAGTATTGATTCCCTTTATTTTTTATTTGTAGCCATAAACTTTACCCCAATATTGTATTTTCATGATGGTGTTGAAAGAATATATAAACCTGGTCAGTCAAAACGATTTGATGCACAAGTGTTACTGATGAAATAATAGATCATTAAGTTGGTGTAGGAAACTATGATTCTACTTAGGTTGAATTTCATATGTTTACACACATATGAGGACCAAAAGCCATACTACAGGGACTTCTCTGGACCCAGTGGACCCAGTGGTTAAGACTTCACCTTCCAATGCCAGGGGTGTGGGTTTGATCCCTGGTTGGGGAGCTAAGATTGCACATGCCTCGCGGCCAAAAAACATAAAAAAACAGAAGGAATATTGTAACAGATTCAATAAAGGCTTCAAAATTAGTCCACATAAAAAAATCTTAAAAAAAATACAGCATATGCTACCTATCCTTTCTTTTATAGAAGTTTCTTAGGCCATTTTCTATGTGGCCTATCTTTTAGGAAAAAAATAGGACACAAAAAATAGGGAAAAAAGGACACTAGAGACTTGTCCTACTTGATACTTACTTTACATAGACTTGGGAAAGTGATATTCAAACCTTTTATCTACAGAAAAGTGCTGTATTTTGTTTTACTATAATTTTTGGCACCATTATCCTAATGCCACAGTAACAACTTGTGTATAGAGTAGACCTATATTTCTCTTCTTAGTAAGCAGTTGGAATTCTCTTATAGTAAATAGGCGCCAAGGTCTTAAGAGTATTTATTTTATGTATTGTCTGTCCCATTTCAATTGTGGGACGTTAGTTTAGCTATTCTTAACTCAAGTATCTTCATTGAGAGTAACCTTGGACTTTGATTCCCTTTTTTAATAAGCCTTAATTTGAAGCTTGCTAGTTTTGCATGTTTTATTTAAGCACGTATGTTGGTTTACTCTATGTATCTTGTGTCTGTTGAAGTGCCCTTTGACCCAGTTCCTTGAATCTCAGATTTAGCTTTTAAGGAGTGGGATCTCAAATTCCTCCTGTAAGTCTTAGTGGTAACCATTCTCCTACTTATCTTTAGTAGGCAGATGATGGTATCTTTATATTTCTGAGTCAGAAAAAGTACAGTAGTTATTAAGTATCAAAATCTTATTTTCTGTGCCCTCTATATTTAAATTCAGTCCCTTTTGTAATAGTTTGGATTGAGGAAGATGGCTTTTGTGTAAATTGACAAAAGAGCAAAAATTAGAGCATTTAATAGAGGAATTAATCTTTCAGGCCTTCTCAAAATTATCATTGCTGCTAACATTTAATAACTGCAATTTCAATGGAAGATGGTGAATGAAGGAAAAAAAACTATTACTGCTGGGCTTATAATTGGTTTGTCATGTATTTAGATATGCTTTTAAAAAAACACATCTTTTAATATGCTTTAAAAAAACCAAACATTTATATGCGTGTGTTTGAGACAGATCTTTAGACAGTTTTAGAGTCTTACAGACTTCAGCTCGACATCAATACTTAACAAATTGTCTGTATGATCTTGGGTAAGTCTTCTCAATGCTCTGAGTCTCAGTCTCCTCATCTATAAAATAGAGATAATTCCTTTCTTGACAGATTTTAGAGAAGTTTAAGTAATACACATAAAATGTTTAGAATAGTGCCTGGCATAGCAAGTGTTGGGTAAATGTCATTTCCCCTTTAAGAATTGTTTCCTAAGCACAAGTCCTGAATTCACATGGTAGCCATAGTTGAAAAGTTAGGTTATTTTTTAAACAGGAAGTAATGAAGCAGATTGTCAGAGGAGTAAATGGCCTACTATGTATGGATGTAAGCATAAATCTTAAGTTTTCATGCATACATTGCCATGAGTAGAAGATACTACAGTTATGAAGGAAGGATTCTGGAGTTGTGTCAAGGTTAGTTGCCATTCTGTGTAATTGAACCAAAGTTTTCCTAGTCTCATAAAGATATATAGTAAAAACTAGTTCACGTCTGGTGTTCTTAATTAAAGATATTGAGGTCTGGCTTATCTGACTGAATTTTTTTATTTTTATTTTTCATAAATGATAACATAGTGAGAATGAGTCCCTTTGGAAGGAGGTGTCAGAATTACGAGCAAAACATGCACAACAGCAACAAGTTATTCGAAAGGTAAGCTTTTTTCTCTGTGACTGTAATCTGCATTTGTTTAATGAGTACCATTTGTGACCGCCCCCCCAGAAATCTCTATTGAGTAGTCAGTAATTGATCTTAGTTTCTTATGTATTGGGTACACAGAAGTAAAACTATGAAATCAAACAAATTAAGCCAAGTGTTACATATTCTTTGTAATAAAAAAAATTTCTTATTATTACTAAATGTAGTCATTCCATACTTCCAGATAATGTTTCATTAGCTTTTAGTAAAATTTTTTTGCCTGATATAACAACTTTATTATACTTAATTCTTAGGAGTATAATCAATATACTACCAATTTCTTAATATTTTATGTAAAAGACATAGCTTTACTGTGTGGGATTTTTTTTGTTTTTTGTCTTACTATTTTTTATTCTAAAAGGCATAGATATGGTCTTGGAAGATAAATGACTAATATTTTCAAATCGGTCGATCAAATTATGTGTTCAAAAAATGAGTTATAAGTGTATGCCACTATTCGTATGTGCAGAAAAGCAGTTAATGTAGTGTTGTAAAATAAATCCTAGATTTTAGTATATGAGCTGAAAATTACTGGGGGAACAGAAAATCTCTGCTGCAATTGTGTCCTTGTGATTTAATCTTCTCATATCAGCTTTCATATGTTAATAAGAGGTGAAACATAAAAGTAATTAAGGCAGCTATTTTTTGCTCATGAGTAAACTGGACTAAGTTTAAGCAACAGGTTTTATCAGGGGAGGGAGGGTGGGAGAGCTTCAGTTTGTTCCTAGTCAAAGGCCGTTAGCTAAAAATAGTGTTATGACTGAAAGGATATGGGTGTAGTGGAGCAGGGTTAGAACACAGAGATGAATGGTAGCTGTACCCTTTGGCCCATAGTCAAAATAGGTATACTAATTTTTAAAAATAAGTATGCAAGTGAAGGTTGAATGTAGGATTCAACTTTAAGTGTTTAGTCCAAGTACATGTATTTTTAAAACTTTCATATTTGATTCCAACTTGAAGCCCTGTTTAAGAATACCTGATTTTAAATGATAGGTGTACCTTAACCTGTGCTTTATTTTTAAAATCTGTTAATCTTTTTCAGAAAACAATGTTTTGGTTAAATATCAACTCACAATACTCCATAATTTGTTGGGTTTTTTTTTTTTTGAAAGCAAGGATAGTTGATAAAATACTTATTTAACATTTCAGTTTTTCATGAAATCTAACACTCTTTCTGCTCAAATTTGAGTTTGAATCTATGTGTTTTAGTGGGGTTAGGGAGTTTACATAATTCATGATGACAGGTGATAATTTTTTCTCTATTCCTGGAATTTGTTTCTAATTCTGCCATTTACTGTTTGGCCTTGGATTAATTGGAATAATATATGGGAGGTGTCTTTATAGAACTTGTCAGCTAAAGAAGTCCAATGATGTAAATGTTAAATGCCTCATCTTCTCCTTCAGGAAACGAACTCTACAACATAATGCCAAAGTGTCAGAAGAGAACTGAAATACACAGCAAATTTCAGGAGAAATTTAGCCAGAGATTCATGTTCTTGTAAATTCAGCCAACTAATGTTTTAAGAATTTTCCCTAACACTTTTTTATAAATTAACAAAAGTAATTGGACTATTTCATAGATATCTTTAAGGTTAAATGTTGTCTTTTCATCAGGTGTCAGCATTTTCTTTTGAATAAGCAATTTAGTGGCTAACCTCCTTTTCATAGACTCTAATGCTGTCTAACTCTTCAACTAAAATGTCTATATTTTTCTCCATGGCAAAGTTAATACTGATTGTAAGGCAAACCATTTAGTAGCCTCGTTTGGGGGAGAATTACAAAATTAAAGCTATACGGTGTGTATTTTCAATGAACAATTCTCTATTTTAATTGTGTAATTATATTTCATAAAGCTTGTACAAGGAACTCTTCTGCAGAGTCTAAATAGTCATCAGTCACTTGGCCTTTATTCATAACATCTCAGTGATATACTGCTGCTTTTTTTTAAAATAAATTTTTAAAAAAAATATTTATATATCTTTGGCTGCCTTGGGTCTTCGTTGCTGCACGCGGGCTTTCTCTAGTTGTGGCGAGCGGGGGCCACTCTTTGTTGTGATGCTCAGGCTTCTCATTGCGGTGGCTTCTCTTGTTGTGGAGCACGGGCTCTAGGCACGCAGGCTTCAGTAATTGTGGCATGTGGGCTCAGTAGTTGTGGCTCGTGGGCTCTAGAACACAGGCTCGGTAGTTGCAGCGCACGGGCTTTGTTGCTCCGTGGCATGTGGGATCTTCCTGGACCAGGGCTCGAACCCGTGTCCCCTGCATTGGCAGGCGTATTCTTAATCACTGCGCCACCAGGGAAGCCCCTATACTGCTTTTAATAGTTTACTTTTTTAACTCCTTTAGGCAGTATAATTTCAAGACATACCCTAAACCAGTTCTCACATTCATATCAGTATCACCTGGAGGTCTTGCTAAACAACACATGTTGCTAGACCTCATCCTCAGAATTTAAGATTCAGCAATTCTGGAGTGAGGCAGAGAATTTGCATATTTAAAAAGCTCCTAGGCCAGTGCTGCTGGTCCATGGACCACACTTTAAGAAACACTATCATAAAATATGAAGGATTGTTTGCATGTCTTGATCTGTTTAATAGTCTTTTTCTAAATTTAATCAGACTCTGAAGATTAAATCAGCTTCCCGTGATTGTCATCAGGAAGCTTTGACAGATGTTCAGTGTCTCAATAATAATTTTTCTAGAGTTAGCCAATAAACTTTTTCTAACTTGAAAATAGTAAGATCTATTCTGAGAGAGTTGGCAGTTTCTTTTGCCTCTAATTGTATTACCTGGTATAAGAAAAATATCTGTCAAACATCAGTTTTCTTTTCTGCGTCATAATCTTCTTGAAAGAATTTTAAGTAAAAATAGGGATCTGTATCCAGGCATGCTTGGTACTTATCAAGACAAATAATTGAACTGAATATTTGATAGATAAATAGGTGGATGGGTGGGTAGGAAGCTAGATATATAGATAGATAGATGGGTAGATGGATGTCCTAGGTACCTCTATATCTTAGGTAGCAGCAACTTTATCACAGGTTGTTCTTCTGCCTGGATGCTGGTACATTTCTTTAAATATCATTGTAAGATGCATCCAAATTTAAAATGTTAATATGTGAGAAACTATGTGACTTAGAATAGAGGACATACAGTACCTGCATTAATTTTATAAGACTTGTAATATAGACTAAAGAATTAAGAATCTATGATGGAATATTTCTTATTTATATTTTCCTTTTAG
Organism: Lagenorhynchus albirostris; assembly: GCF_949774975.1. NCBI lineage: Eukaryota > Metazoa > Chordata > Mammalia > Artiodactyla > Delphinidae > Lagenorhynchus > Lagenorhynchus albirostris. The sequence goes on along the minus strand of NC_083106.1, from coordinate 38,544,058 downwards.
ATTGTCCAGTTTATTGTTACATTGGTTCAGAATAACCAACTTGTGAGTTTAAAACGTAAAAGGTAAGATTTTATGATAATACATTTTGACCTATCTATAGACAACCAAACGTTAGAATTTAATCATGAATGGTTTACATTTGCTGAGTGTATGCGTGTTGTCCCAGATGAACAGTCCTCCCTTGTTAAATTATACTTCTAACATTTCAAGAGTGGTGGTGTTTCCTACTATTGTCATCTTGCTGTTTTTGAAAGATTAGAATAGGCTAAATGGTCGTTTTACATACATACGGTTTATAAAGAGTTCATCTTTCATTCACATTAGCAAATTATTGTAGCATTAGTCCTCAGTGAGAGAAACTCTTAAAGAGAGGATACATGCTGAAAAAAGCATAAAAAGTTTTTACTTGATATCTCATGTTTAATCCACTCACAAGGGTCTTTAAAAACCTGTACATTGACCATGGGTTGTGATACCCATAAATGTCAGTAACTACCTTTGTCACAATTAAAACATAAGGAAAACAGTGGACAAAGGAATAGGTAGAAGGAGAAAAAGATTATCTTGTAAGGCAAAGGATTTTAGCAGAGCTTGGTTATACTTGCAGCTTATGCTGTAGAATTAACTCTACTTCCATTGAGTCTTTGCGATATTACCTACTTTTTACTATGTAAGAACCATAAAGAGTTATGTAGTTCAGTCAGCAATGAAGTATATTTGGGGAGAGTAATTTATAGTGTTTATTATAACAAAGATAACACAGAAGAATGGAGAAGTAAAAGCCGTGGATACACTATCCCCCATACCCCTCCAAAGAGGTAATCGTTTTTAAGAGTTTCTTGTGTACTGAAATTTTTTATTCATTATTAAAATGAGTGTGTTTATATGTGGCTAAATTATTAGAAGCAATTTAAACTCCATGTATGTTTGCTCACTGAACTTCATGTATATCTTCTGATTTTCAGACCTCTACTTCTAAACACTAATGGAGCTCAAAAGAAGAATTTGTTTCAGCACATAGTGAAAGAACCAGCTGATAATCACCATCATAAAGTAATTTTTAAAATTCTGTTTTATATTTATTATCTCAAACTAAATTTTATTACAGCAGTATGTCATGCATTTGAAAAAGTTTAGTGAATAATCTAACTGTTCATCCTCCAGCTTTTAAATCATGACATTTTTTATCATTTGCTCTAGATTATTATTATTTTATTTTTTTCTTTTTTGCGGTACGCGGGCCTCTCACTGCTGTGGCCTCTCCCGTTGCGGAGCACAGGCTCCGGAAGCGCAGGCTCAGCGGCCATGGCTCACGGGCACAGCCGCTTCGCGGCATGTGGGATCTTCCCGGACCGGGGCACGAACCCGTGTCCCCTGCATCGGCAGGCGGACTCTCACCCACTGCGCCACCAGGGAAGCCCTGCTCTAGATTATTTTAAGAGATAAACTATTACAGATACAGTTGTCTCAGTTACCTGTTCCCAAGTTCATTTTTCTCTCCCTCTCCAGTCTCCCCTGTCACCCAGAGATAAATCACTATCTTGAAGTAGTATGTGTCATTCCCATGGCCGATTGATGTGTGAATCCATGAACAATATTTGGTATTATTTTGCATATGTCTAAGCTTTATATAAATGATATTATTTTGTACATATCATTTTGCAGTGTGGCCTCTTTCACTTGGTCTTGCTTTTGAGATTTATTAAACATAGAGATTTAGTTGATCTTAACTACTATATGAGATTAATTGAATATTATGATAATGTAATTATGCACTTGTCCGTTGGTTATTTTAAGTTGTTTCCAACTTTTATTATAAATGTGTACAGACCTAGACTCTTTTACTGTAGCAATTTCAAAAAAATATTTTTGTTTACCTTCATTTTTTCACAAGCTCTCTGGGTAAATTGTCAAACTTATACCCAGTGGCAATTAGTTGAGTCCAGACTTCTTTTAATATCTGATTATCATTGTTACTTTCAAATCTTAGAATTCTAAATACTGCTTTAGATTTATTATTAAAGTATTGAGATTTTTGTTCTCAGGCAAGTCAGAGTTAACCTGACATCTGGTTCCTCTTCCCACTGTTTAAATTATCAGGCATACCTGTTTTTAGGATTGAAGACTCATGTAAATGGGTGAAGATTTCTTAATTTAACTTGATTTGCATCTTTTGCCTCTATATTATCTAGAGTTGAAATTGATAGAATTTTCTATTATAATAATGACTTTAGTTTGCTTTGGAGAATTGAATGTTTTTTTATTAGTGTATCCATGGTCTGAATATAGCTGTAGCTGAATTTAAAAAAATAATAATTGCTAAAATGCCAGACTGACATTTAGCTGTGGAATAGTTGAAGTGTTTTTTTCCCCCTTTTAAAGAAACCATTTAATGAGTAAGAATAAAACATGGCGTCAAACAGAGTAGCTTGAGATGAAATAATCCCCATCAGCCCAGTGGCCATGTGGTTATGTTCGAGATTTCTGATGAAGTCCTAAGACTTTTTTACTCTTTGGGTATAAAAAAATCTTTAAAATTTGAAGATCTTTTCATAGAAACATTCTGAGGCATGTCATCTTTAATGTCCCTTACAGTAAAAGAAATAGTTAAGTAGCATGCAGATAATACATCTCATACCTCTGTAAATTGGTACTTCTAATACCAATTTAGTGTGTAAGTCCCATAAGGGCAGAAAACATATCTGTTTTGCTTACCATCGTATCTCAGTGCCCAGTTAACATTTTTTAAATGGTATGTTGTTTAGTAGCCAAAATAATTTCAGTTTTTTGATATATTTTCTACCTGATTTTTTAGGTTCCACACAGTAGGACTGAAGGTTTAAAGCCAAGGGAGCGGATTTCAGATGATATCATTATTTATGACGTTACTGATGATAATGCAGATGAAGAAAATATCCCAGTTATTCCAGAAACTAATGAGGATGTTATATCTGATCCCTCCAAGTAAGGAGATTGTGAAATACAATTTTTGAAAATATTACTCTTTTTTTATCAGAGATCTAAATTTAAAACTACTTTATTCTTTGATAAACTAATATCTGACTCATATTTTAATTATTGAACTGAAAAATTAAGCCAAATTATTCAAGCACATAACCCCCCTCCCTCCAGCGAAAAGACTCCCAGCAAAAAGTAATGAGAATTCATTCTTATTTTTAAAGTTTGGAGTTAAAGACCTTTAATTGATTCTTTGTGGTCTTATATTATATGAAGTATCAATATTTTCATTAAACTACACACCCAAGAAAAGCCTTTTGACAGGTGGTTTGGGGAGAGAGTTTCCATGGAGAGTGACTGGATAGGGTGAATTTATTGAATTAGTCTGGGAATGTAATTGGTTATTTCTCATATTGCTGATCTAGCTGTAGCCAGTACCCTGATATTGTCATTGTTGAAGATGACAATGAAGATGAATATGCACCTGTCATTCAGAGTGGAGATCAGAGTGAACCAGCCAGAGAATCCCTAAGTTCAGGCAGTGATGGCACCAGCCCTCTCATGTCTAGTGCCGTCCAGCTAAATGGCTCATCTAGTCTGACCACAGAAGATCCTGTGACCATGATGGATTCCATTTTAAATGATAACATCAATCTTTTGGGAAAGTGAGTCTCATCTAAAGGTTGTCTAAGTTTATTTGCCTTCTTTGTTTACTTCACATGTTCTTTTTCTCTTTGAATGATTTTCCTTTCAGGTTATGAACCTATGTAGTCAACCTTTCTGTTCTGGTTAGTGCTGAGCTCTGCAGATGGTATTTTGAGAAAGATTTAATTATCCCAAGAGCAGTCTTGGGATCTTCTTGTCAATTCCTCAGATTTCTGTAATGAAATACTTGGTTTTGAATGTCTTAAAAAAGTGTGTATGATTGTGTGTATTTGTGTTTTTATCAGGACTGTGGAATAATACAATCTCTATGAAGGAACTTATTTTATAGCAAAGGAAAACTAGAAGTTAGTAGCAATATAACCAGTAGTAAGAGGTTAAACATTTTATAATTTATAGTACAGAGGAAAAAGATAAATCAGACTGGGTTATTGCAGAACCTTTTTTCTTTAAATACTAAAGTTTTGTATAAAGGCTGTGGGTTCTCAATTAACCAAGTTTTTTTGAATCCTAAATAGTGAATAGGATCTCTTAAGGTTAAGAATTGGTAAGGATTCAGCAATTGCTAGGAATATTTTGCCTAGCTAGACTGCAGTGTGATTTTAAACATAAAAGCAAGGAAACCTAATATTTGATTTTTTTTAAATCTTTTTTCCTTAGGGTTGAGCTGTTGGATTATCTTGACAGTATTGATTGCAGTTTAGAGGACTTCCAAGCCATGCTGTCAGGAAGACAGTTTAGCATAGACCCAGATCTCCTGGTCGAAGTAGGTACTTTGAATATTCTTTGTTGTACCGGCAGTTTGTGTATTTATGTATAGTATTTATAAATCAGTGCATCATATTCTTGAATTCTACACTGTTTTTGCAGTTTATTTTTTTTAAATGAATCGTTTTGTTTATTAGAATGAACAGATGGGTTCAGGAAAGTGAAGGAGGGAGATCACTATTTGTCTCTGAGTAGAAGTTCAGTTAATCCCTGTGTAACAACATATCAACTCTGTTCAACAGTACTATTAAATCCAGGTCTTGTCTGGACTTGTTGCTGTGTTATGTTTTGCTCTAGAGTAAATTGTCACTGAATAGAAATCAGTGCAAATAGTGTAAATAATTAGCCAGGAAACAGCATGGAAGCACTTCTTAATACTTTGGGAATTAATGTTTTTCAGTCAAATGTATTATATGTTATTATATTTAAAAATTTTTTGGATTGAGTCCTAAGATTCCCCTATTCCAGTCCTCACCACCACCTATATGAACTTGATTCCTATGTTGTCTGGACTTTGAATCCTTGTCTATCATTTCTGGTACTAACCTTGCTCTCTTTTCTCTTGTTCCTACCACTCCTCTCTCTCTTACCTAAAGCTTTCTATGTGGCCTGGTTTCATCCAGATGAATCTTGTTCTTTCCCCTATTTCCATTTCCTGTTGTGAACATTTTCTGTTGTGTTATTTTTTTTTTTTGCGGTACGCGGGCCTCTCACTGTTGTGACCTCTCCCGTTGCGGAGCACAGGCTCTGGATGCGCAGGCTCAGCGGCCATGGCTCACGGGCCCAGCCGCTCCGCGGCATGTGGGATCTTCCCGGACCAGGGCACGAACCCGTGTCCCCTGCATTGGCAGGCGGACTCTCAACCACTGCGCCACCAGGGAAGCCCCTGTTGTGTTCTTTTACTTGAAAAGTTTTGTTGTTCTTTGTTTTGCATTTTTTTCCTTAAAATACAGCTTCTCTCACATCAGAGGATTCTACAGTTTGTCAGTGTCACATGACTTATTTTTCCTAAATCATCAGTGCCTCACAGGATGGATTTCACCTTCTTTGAAGATTTCCTTTCCATGTTATTCTCTTAACTGAATTCAACATCCATGTTAATGACCTATTTGGACTTGTTTAACAGTAACTTGACAGCCCTTCTTGATTCTATCAGTCTTTGTCCCCAATCTGAATCCAGAGACCTTTTAGAATATCTCTCCCTTAGATCACTAAGAAGGAAATAAAATCCTGTAATTCTTACTCTACAAATCCTCACAGTCTTCAAGTAGGTCATTTTAATTTAACTTTGGAACAGTTATCACGTTCTTTTGTCCTCACGACCTTATCCAGCCAACACTTCCCTATTCACAGAGCATAATTCACCATGCCCTGATACTCTCATCAGCTGTGGAATCTCATATCCTTTCTTCTTAGAGGAAGTACTTCCTTTTTAAAGCCAGTTTGTACACCTGCCCCCCGCTTCTGTTTTTCTCTCTCTATCCTTGATCTTTTCCAACTGCCTTCAGTGGGTACAGATCATCTCCATTTTGATGTGTTGCTCTGCTCATTTACCATTCTGCTTCTCCAATCCTTTTACTACAAAACTGTAGAAATGAGTGGCTGTATTCGTTACTTTTTTTTTTCACTCTATATTTCCTTTGAAACCCTGGATTGTCTTGCTTATTTACTCAAAGCCTGTGCTGTCTTGGTATATCCACTGTAAGTAGCCTGCAGCTTTTTTTTTTTTTTTTTCTTCAAATTAGGCCACTGGGCTAGTGGAAGAAGGTTTGTTTTGAATCAGACAGATTTGAGTTCCATTTTTGGCTCATGTTACTTACTAGCTAAGTTATTAATCTTGGGAAAGTTAACCTCTCTTGCTCAGTTTCCCCATCTGTTAAATATGGCTGATGCCTGACATGAAGGGCTTTTGTAAGGATTATAAGTAATTAACACTATTACTGTTTAACACTATTGATTTTCTACTGTAGAACTTTTCCTGTTGATTTTAAAGGCACTGGACCTCTTTGTTCTCTTCCTATCTCCCTAACCATTCTGTTTCCTCTAAGAGCTTTTCTTTTTCTTGCTGTCTTCTACTTGTGGATATTCCCCAAGGTACCCAGTCTTTTATCCTGTTTTTTCCTACCTCTTTTCTTTTTTCTATCCTGCCTCTCTGGAGGGATTTTAGCTTGTAGGATTGCTCTCAAATGTATATCTCCAGCTCTTAATATTTTTTAAAGTAACCTTTGCTTGAATTCTAATTCCATGCCTTTGGGATCATCAGTTAGATCTTGCCTTAAATTATTTGTTTTTAACACCAAACCTTTGTTTATTTTCTAAACTAGCTACCTTTTTAAGCTTTATTTTCTGTAGTGGTATCAGTCTTCTGTTACCCACACAGGATAGTAATCACAGTAATCTTGGTTTCTTTATCTCCTTGTTCACCAAGCCTGTGTATTTTCCAAAATAACATTCACAAACCATCCCTACTTTCTTTTGGGTTGGCCAGAAAGTGCCTTCGGTTTTTAAGTAAAAATAAGACAATTTTTCATTTTCACCAAGAACTTTATTGAACAATGTATTCACCATTTTGTTCCACTACCTTCTGCCATTTTTCATACACCTTCATAATTCCATCTTCCCAAAACTTTTTATCTTTTTGAGCAAAGAACTATTCCAGGTGCCTTTTACAGTCTTCCAGGGAATTGAATATTTTTCCATTAAGAGAATTCTGTAAAGATCGAAGTAAATGGAAATCTGAAGGTACAATATCTGGAATATGGCTGATGAATCCGAACTTCCCAGCCAAGCTGTAACAGTTTTTGCCTGGATATCAAAGAAACATGTAGTCTTGCGTTATCCTGATGGAAAGATTATGAATTTTCTGTTGACTAATTCTGGATGCTTTTCGTCAAGTGCTGCTTTCAGTTGGTCTGATTGGGAGCAGTACTTGTTGGAATTAATCGTTTGGTTTTCCAGAAGGAGCTCATAACAGAGGACTCCCAATCCCACTATATACACAACATCACCTTTGGATGAAGACAGGCCTTTGGTGTGGTTGGTGGTGGTTCATTTCACTTGCTGCATGATCTCTTCTGTTCCACATTATTGTACAGTATCCACTTTTCATTATTGTATGGTATCCACTTTTCATCACAATTTGTTTGAAAAAGGAATGTTTTCTTTACATTTAAGTAGAGAATCGCATGTAGAAATATGTTCGAGAAGGTTTTTTCGCTTAACATATGTGGAACCCAAACTTCTAAGCGATTAACATACATATTAACATAACAAACTTCATAGTGACTTTCAGTGCTCAATTTGAATATTTTGAATATGTCAGCTATCTGCCACGTGGTGTAATGTTGCTTGTTCTAATTAATGTCTCGATTTGATCGCTATCAACATCAACTGGTCTACCCAACCGTGGAACATCGTCCAGCAAGAAATCTCCAGCACAAAACTTTGCAAACTACCTTTGACACGTTCAGTCAGTCACAGCACCTTCTCCATACACTGCACAAATCCTTTTGTGCATTTCAGTTGCGTTTTTACCTTTCTTGAAATAGGGAAGCATAATATGCTGAAAATGTTGCTTTTTTTTCTTCCATCTTCAATATTAAAATGACTACATAAGAATTCACCAATTTTAATTTTTTTTTTAAATGCACGCTGATATGACAGCTGTCACAATACAGTCTAGCAAGATTGTTTCAAATGAAGTTAAAGACAACTAAGTGCTACTAGAGCCATCTTACAGAAAAACCAAACGCACTTCTGGGCCAACCCAATATTTTCACTGTTGCCTCTCATCTAAGACCTTCATTGTTTATTTCATCCTTGAATTTTGGGGTATTGTCATAAAAAATCTACCCATAGGTTGCCTTATTCTCTGAGATGGCAAAGATGGTAAGAACGTGTGTGAGTAATAAGTATGCTGAGAAGCTCATGGGTTCTTGCTGCAGAGTTCAGTACAAGTGACCCAGTGTGGAATCAGTAGGAGAGACTTGACCTTAGAATTCAACTCTGTCAGCTCCTCATACATGATCTATTTTCCTACTTCAGACCATGCGTCTGCTGGGAATACATGAAGGTATCCCTGAGTCAGTGGGTAGAGGGATTGAGGCAAAGAAGGAGTGAGGAGTTTATACTGCTGGTCCTCCTCAGATGCCACTCTCAGTAGGGACAAAATCTGGTCAGGCCTCTGAGGCAAGTATAAGCTGAACTGGTAGAGATGGGCAGTGATGTATAGTTACCTACTCTTAAGAAACTGAGTCTCTTCCTCTTCATGGATCAGTAGGAGGAAAAGTTATGAAAGGAAGAAATGTTAATGAAAGGAAAAGAAGAGCTGGGGATATTTTTAGGGCCACAATGAATGTGGAACTTTAAGGAAAGGAATCAGTGTTTAGAGAGGGTGGAGGAGCGTCTCTGCATTTCATTCTATCCTGCAAACCATTTGGTGTGCTCATTCTCTTAAAATGCTTTAGTCAGTATATTTCATTACTCAGGCCACTCCCAAGTCTCTTATTGCTGACAGAATGTCCTGTCCATTCATTGGCCTTGCCGTACCTTTTGAACCTTATGTATACAACTTACTATTCAACTCAGGACTTCTGCATTATTTGGACTTACCATCTTATTTGTAGAACTTACCTCACAACCATTTCTTCCTCTCTGTTGTTGCTAATGCTGTAACAATGTACTCCTTCATCCTCTCCTTTCTAAGTCCTAACCATTCTCCAGGAACTACATGTCACATAGTTTTATCAAGACTTTTTGTTTCATCTGAGGGATGGGGGGTGTGTGTGTGTCTGTTTTCCTTTCTCTTAGCTCCTTAGTACTTTTGAGCCCCACCATCCATTATTATTGTAATACTGGATTGTATCTGATCATATGTTGCTATTTGATGTTATTCTTATTTTGCCTTTTAGATTGTAAGCTCCTGGAGAGCAGGAATAGTGTCTTCATCTTGTATTCTTCATGATGTCATTTATTTCTTAGATGCTCAGTAAATCCCTGTGGACTGGATGACTTTGAAGCTTATGACATAAACAAAAGTTATGTTTGTAAAGTGGCTGGTCTGAGGAGTGCAGTAAGCAGTAGGCAGTGGTCTTTGCATTTATGGCTTCCCTTGCTAGGTGAGGTGAAAAGAACCAACATGGAGTTAAGCCATTTGGTCGGAGGGCTCTACTTGAGGTGTAATTTAGGAACCACTGTCATAGAGCAGATTCTATAAGTTTATCACATAATTAGCAGGTAGTCAGTGAAGGCTCTTGTCAGGGCAAGGGACTCAGCCCTGGGTGCCATTTAAGGCCAGAGGCTTTTCGGGAGGAAAAAATAAAGGAAATGAAGGAGAGGGGAGGTGGGGAAAACCACTATTTGTCTCAAGTGATTTACCCTACTACTTTATAGAATAGAAATTCTTAAAACAGCTAATGCATGGGCTAGCTTGCTCTGCTTTTGTTCGTTTTTCTTTCCGCTTTTCTCTTCCAAACTTGCTTTACTATATGGAAACTTCCTAGTGCAGGAGCTACATCTTTTCACCCAACATGGCGGTATAGAAATTTTGAACACACAGTTAATTTTTTTTAAATATTTTTTAAACTTATCATCTTTCTTGTTTGGTCTTTCAGCTTTTCACTAGTTCTGTGCAGATGAATCCCACAGATTACATCAATAATACAAAAGTAAGTTTTAATTTGTGTTGCTCAGGACCCGTAGCTGTAAGAATTTGAAAACAGTCCTAGTAAGTAGAGAGCAGTATCACTCCCAGTTACAAAAAGCATTTTATATTCTTACCTAATAAATGTGATCAAGATAATAAAATTCTAGATGAAAAATTAGCTTTTGGTTATGGGGTGAATCATTGCCCAATTCTTCTGTGCCTTGTGCTGTTAAGTACCAGTGTGAAATCAGCCCTCAATGTGCTGGGAGATAAACTGACTAAATTTGGCATATTCAGGTATATCACTGAAAAAAATTATTAGAATACGATTTCTTCATGTTCTGTGTCTTCATTTTACATTCTTATTCCATCTATTAAAAACTTCTCAGCATTTTTTTATTGAAAATTTAAGGGTACCCATATTTTAAAATAAGTTCCTTCATTTTATTAGTATACAGTAAAAGCACAGGGATTTATACTATTTGTAGGTAAGGTGAGTTGAAACAGTGAAGTACGGATTTTGGACTTTTTTTTTAAGTAATTGTTTTATTTTCTTAAATGTATAGTACCTGCAGTTGGGATTAGCAGATGTTAACAAATTCTTTAGAACTGGTTTTTAATGAGTAATAAGAACAGTGTGAAGTTGTTAGAGCAGACCTTTAGAAATCATTCTGTTTCGTTGTATAGCTTATTGTCTTGAGTAGGTATATACTTCATTTATCTTGTATTTATACCAAATTGTTCTGTAATCCCTGTTTTTCATTGAATAAAAAGGTAAATCAGGTCCCCTGAAATGTGTACAAATTCTAGATTAGTGGAATCAAAATTTTTATTTGTGTTCTTTATAGTAAAAAATGAACACATATTAAATAAATATGAGGTATTAGAGTGAGGAGGTGGAATTTTTCTGACCATAGTCATGTGTGAGGATGGCCTGACCACATTTTCTGCATTTTCAAAGTTATAGCCTGGGTAACTTAAAGTTGAAGGAATTTGTGAATTTTTGAACTAGAAGGTTGATTATACATTCAGTATTTGGATGATTTATATCAGGGGTTATCATACTTTTTCTGTGAAGACTAAATATTTTTGGTTTTGCATGAAGCCAGGTGTTCTCTGTCACAACTAGTCAACTGCAATTTGTAGTGCAAAAGCAGCCGTAGACAATACATAAAAGAATGAGTATGGCTGTGCTTCTGTAAAACTTTACTTTCAGTAAAGTCAGGATGCTGAATTTGGCATTTGGACTATAGTTTGGCTAGGTTTATATTATAAGAATCTGTGGACCACGTCAGTACTGTGTTTCAGTAAATATATTATTGAATGTGAGACCTTAAGTTGAATGAACCCATATCATGCATTCATTTAGTGAATGTGCTGTACTGTTTATTGTTAGACATTGAGTCGTTCTCTATTCTTTTTTTTTTTTTTTTTTTTTTTGCTGTACACGGGCCTCTCACTGCTGTGGCCTCTCCCGTTGCGGAGCACAGGCTCCGGACGCGCAGGCTCAGCAGCCATGGCTCACGGGCCCAGCCGCTCCGCGGCATGTGGGATCCTCCCGGATCAGGGCGCGAACCCGCGTCCCCTGCATCAGCAGGCAGACTCCCAACCACTGCGCCACCAGGGAAGCCCCGTTCTCTATTCTTGAATCATCTCCTGTTCCCAGAAGCTTTTAGAAATAGCAGTTAAACAGCAAGTTTACGTATTGCTCTATAGAAAAATTAAAATGGAGAGTGATTCTTTTTATCATAGTTTTAGAATCTAGATTGTTTTTAAATAATTGACACATCAGCTGTCATTCCCTTGCTCATGACAGGTATTATGTGACATGTATTACAGCACTCTTTACTAATGAGTCAGGATGCCTTATACTCCTCACTGTAGCAGTCTAAGTGGTCACTACTAATAAGCAACAGTTTGTATGGGAGATGAAACCCATTTGTCATCCTGGTTCTAATATGCATTTAGAATAACAAGAGTGGCATCCTTGGAAAATACCTATTTTAGGAAGTAGAAAAATACAGAAGGTATTATTTCATTAATGTTTATTTATAGTGAATGCTAAATGAGAAATATTTTAATGTAAATTTTGGTGGAAGTTTAAGTAGTTTTTATTATGTCTTGGAGTCATTATTATCTATGAAGCCTGGAAACTTGTACTGCTTAATTTTGTGATGAATATCAGGGAAATTATAGGAATTAGTATGTTTGTTACATCATATATAGTTTACAAGTGTGCAGATATCTGGGACTTACAGCTATTCAGGAAAAATTGTGAACCTGAGCACCTCAGTTTGAACATCGTTGAAAAGAACACTGAAGAACTTAACATTTAAAGATTAATCCCCTTACAATCAGATGTAAGGAGAGAAGACAGTGGTTGAAAGAAGCAATTTAAATGACAGAAAAGAATTGAAAGAGCCAAAAAGGAAATGAAGAAACACCACCTCAACTTTGAGGCTTCCAAATATAGGGATAACTAGTTTGAAGTATGTTATCCTGAGCTACTGTAAACGTGTTCAGTTACGCTAAATATTCTGTTTGTGAGTGAAAAGAAATGTGTAATACGTTTTAAATCAAAGCTGTTTAAAATGAATTTAATTATTTAAAGAATTATCTCTTCATTAGCAATTAGAAACTAGCCATCTTTGATTCATTACCATCTTCTACTCTTGTCAAATTCTGTCTGTTCTACTTTTGAAATGCTCCCTCCTTTTTGTACTTAGTGTCATCCTAGTTCAGGTTCTTTGTTTCATCCACCTGATGACAGCAGTAGTTTTCTTAGGCAGTTTCATTACCTCTACTCAAATCTCTTTCTCTCCCTAGTTCATCTTTCCTGATGCTCCCCTTTCCTATATATTTCAGAGAACATACCAATATTCTTATATTTTACCAGTTTTTAATTTTTTGCTATTTTTCAGGAACATATAAAATATGAGACAAGTATTTTTATATTATTTTTTCTCTTTTAGTCCGAGAATAAAGGATTAGAAACCAAGAGCAATGTAGTTCAGCCAGTTTCAGAAGAGGGAAGAAAATCTAAACCCAAAACAGGTAGGTATAAATGTAGTATTAGTTTTTTTAAATAAAGATTTCTATGTAGAAGCTGTGGGCCAAGGAAGGTTTTGCCATGCTTAACAATTGAACACAGATTTGTATTAGTCTCAGTTCTATGCATAACGTATCAAGGTTCCAGCATATAAAGGAAATTGAATTGGTGTGGTAATAGTTCTTAAAGATTGTCATTTTTCCCCCCTATTTAACTTCAGGAGAACTGAAAGAACCCTCAGTTCTTAATTGTTGAATAAAAGTGTACATTTTCTGACTTGTACATTTTTAAATTTACTGACACAAAGTGTGATATTTCTTGTTTGGCTATATAAGGGTAATGATTGCACATATGCACATCTGCTTCTGTTTTTTCCACCATATAGCTTGAACTCTATATAAGCTGGTGATAAAAGATCAGTCTTCTTATCTTTGTTATAGATAAGCAGCTTATACAGTACACTGCCTTTCCACTTCTTGCATTCCTCGATGGGAACCCTGCTTCTACTGTTGAACAGGGGAGTACAGCATCATCAGAAGTTATGTCCTCTGTAGATAAACCCATAGAAGTTGATGAGCTTCTGGACAGCAGCTTGGACCCAGAACCAACCCAAAGTAAGCTTGTTCGCCTGGAGCCATTGACTGAAGCTGAAGCTAGTGAAGCCACACTGTTTTATTTATGTGAACTTGCTCCTGCACCTCTGGATAGTGATATGCCACTTTTAGATAGCTAAATCCCCAGGAAGTGGACTCTACGTGTATATATTCATCAAAATGATGAACTATTTATTTTAAAGTATCATTTGGTACTTTTTTTTGTAAATTGCTTTGTTTCGTTTAATCAGATACTGTGGAATCAAAAGCACCTTTTGCTTTTCTCACTAACCACACACTCTTGCAAAGCTTTCAAATGTTACTCAGCTACGTAGGTACATAAGATTTGATGCGTTAAATCACAGTATTGGCATATCTTTAAGTTGGATTCAAATGGCCATTTTTCTCCAATTACAGCAAATTGGATTTGTTTTTTACATGTATGTTCATTAACCCCAGTTAAACTTTTTGTTTCTTTGTTTTACTTGTTGATGCTGTCTTGTTTGCATTGAGTGTAAGTCACTATAACTAATGGTAGAACTCCTAAAGCTTTCTCTGTTCCAGTTGCTTTTATTAAGTATTTTTCACTTGACTTCTTTATAAAACTGGGAACATAAAGTGCCTGTATCTTGTAAAACTTCATTTGTCTCTCTTGGTTCAGAGAAGCTCATTCATGTCCAACAGGAAAGGCAACGTGTACTTGAGTGCTTGCTGTCTGAGGCAGTCGCAGCTCCGTGTACATAGAAGGGGGGTGGGTGCCATCAGCCCATCCACCTCGCTGGACTAGTTTTAAGTAAAAGTTTTCTGGTTTGTTTGTGTTTTTTTGAAGCATAATATTTAGTAAAATAAATATAATGAATGTTGCGTACTAGTGTCTGTTATGTGTCTTCTTTGGAGGTGACATCCATGTGACAGTTTTTCCTTTTCATAGGAAGTAGACAGACTTAAACTGTAAACTTTGTCTGTTATCCATTATTCTTAATATGAGTCATACCAAGATCTTTGTGCCTCATCTCAGAAGATAGACTGTGTATTGCAACAAGGAAGACATTTAATGCCTCCAAATTTAAAAATTATGCTGGCTTGCTTTCTATGTTGCTAATAAAGAACTGAGAAAAGTATGCTTCCAGTTGTCCCAAATTAGGTAAGAACATTATCACTGGATGCCAAGGGCCTATAATTTTTGCCCTGAGAGAAGATAAGAGAAACAGTTAAATCACTTCTTTCCTTTGGAACACTTGCTCAGAAGAATTAGACTTAATGCAAGGCCAGGGCACTATCACTTGAAGAATTGTACCTTCAAGCAGAGGACTGAAAGCAGTGAGCTAGTATCTGAATATTTTCTAGGGCAGTTGGATGAGCAATTGCCAAGATGGCCTTCCTGTTGGTTATAGTCTCAGTATCTTGGAACTCTCTTACTGTGATGTAAAATTTCAAATAAAGCGTAGCACAGAGGGATAAGAAACCCTTCCTTAGCAGATCCTAAAATACTTGGCTCTGACAGTGGGATCTTGGTGAACTAATTTAAGAACCCAGAACAGTTTTCTGCGTAAGCTCTAGAGGTCACTTTCTTAGAGATTGTTAAGATGTGAAGAGCTTAGAGACTGAGGAGAAGAGAGCTTCAGAGGCTTTTTCTTTTTCGCTTCCCTTCCTCACTGTGGGATATGATTAAGTTTCTTCTCCTTTGGGGATAACTCTAGAAGTATTTAAAAAATAATTTTGAAAACCTTATACCTCCTAGTACTTTTTAAGGTGACATTTAAATTTTTTCATCTTAAGTATTCGGGAAGAGTTTAGGATAGTGTTAAATACTGCCATTTTAAAAAATAGTTGTTACTTGCTTTTAAATGTATTGGAAAGAATCTAAATACCATAGTGATTTGATGTTCTTAATCATCCATTCCACTTCCTCCAAAGAATTTTATCCTACTTTTATTATGCGTGACAGTCATACATTGAAGATAATTGTTGCACTTCTCTGCAACAAAATTTGAAATTTTATTCTGTAACCTTAAGATTCTAAGCATTAAAGTTTGTCTCCAATTATAAATACACAGTTGATTAAAACAGTATAAACGTATGTGGCAGAGACTGTTAACTGATTGCTGAACCATTTCCTATCATGCAGTTAGATTATTTCCACCTTTGTAAACAGGGTAGCTATGTAATTGAATTCTAATAAATCAGGAAAAGTGATGTTCAGAACTTGCAGGTCTGGTCTGTGAACATCTCCCCCATGCAACCCTCCTCACCTTTTACCCATCTACTAGCTTGAGGCAGAGGAGTATGTGGCTTCCGAGTATACACAGGAGAAGGGAGAAACCTGGCTTCCTGAATCGCCGCTTAGAGGAGAGCCACCCATCAATCCTGGATATTCATTTAGACTTCAGGTGGGGCAGGGAGGGGGGGACAAACCTTTATTATATTCTGTCTCTGAATTTTGGGGGACTGATCTGTTAGAGATTTTAGTGTTTGTTAATAGAATATAGTCCAAATTTTGATGAACTGTTAAACATACAAAGTAAAATTTTACCAGAAATACATCTTTTTGTGGGGTGAACAGATCTCAGGGATTTTTTTTTCCCCAGATGTTTTATTATCTGGGGGTAAGTTTATATCAATATAATAAGAGCATCAATTTTTTTGTTTTTAGAGTCCTAAGAAACTTTTATAATACAAAGAAGAGATTTTGTTACAGCAGTGTCACTCAATTATTTGAAGTCCTTCAGAATTCACTAAGTATTTTAAAATTTATTAGCTGGTAATTTCATTAGATCATCCTGATTCAATTTCATTGAAAGAAATAATCACCTAAGGATTTTTTAAACCAGTGTCGTTCTCTTACCAATATTTAAAATTGTCTCTGCTTCTGTGTTTAGCGGTTTTATCCAAAGTGCCTTGGTATTAAGACTCAGAATGAATTAAGAGGTATTGTATATCCTTTGTTTTGTCTAATGTGAAAAGAGTAATTGTTAAGAGGGATGATGCCTTGTCCTGAGGCATCTTTTCAAGCGCATCAACTTTAGGAAATTTCCATGTACGCATGGAAATTGAACATCTGGAAACTGATTCCTTTAAAAGTAACCTAACTTGTGTTTACTGCAGAAAGTCTGTGTGCTGTTTGGAAAACAAATAGCATAGTATGAATACTTTAGAGGGTACCCCCCTCATCTTCATCCCACCTCCAAGCTTCTTTTGCCTCAGTGGGATACAAGTAGGCCCACAGGAGAGCCTGTGACTTACAGCTAAGTGTTCTTTTGGGGTGTGTCACTGTGTGTTTCATAGGGATGGTATATACTCAGGAATTTAGAGGCTGAAGTGTGAGAACAAAAGGTCCACAGACTGGGAAAATGACACATGATGAACATACATAAAATGCTACATTTGAGAATTAGAGCCTAATTGAAATATCAAGCATACATGAAATATTTTGAGAATCAGTTGCATATTAGGCCATAAAGCAAGTCAAATTTCAGGGAATTGGTTTCAAACAGAGTAACTACAATACAAATAAGCTAGACCTTGACAATTTTGAGGTGTACTGGCATGATATTTTGTAGTGCTCCTCAATTTGGGGTTACCTGATGTTTCTTCCCATTAGACTGGGATTATGGGTTTTGGGAAAGGTCATAGAAGTGAAGTGCCACTTTCAACACATGAAAGGTAAATGCTATCAACCTGATTTTTTCACTGCTGATATTAACTTTGACTTACTAGATTGAGCCCAAAGCTTCTGTAATACCTCTTGTGCAGTCTCAAAACGAACCCAAGCAGCCCGATTTTGGACTTGTCAGCCTCTGTAATTTGTACACACACACACACACACACACACACATACAAACACATACCCTATTGGTCTGTCTCTCTGGAACAGGATAGTACTAAAAAGGGTGGAACAATGGCCAAATAGTGACAAGTTGTCTATTTAGGTCTTCTGCCCATTTCTTGATTGGTTTTTTTTTTTAATATTAAGCTGTATGAGCTGTTTGTATGTTTTGGAAATTAATCCCATGTCAGTAGCATCATTTGCAAATAGTTTCTCCCATTCTGCAGTTTGTCTTTTGTTTATGGTTTCCTTTGCTGTGCAAATGCTTTTAAGTTAAATTAGGTCACATTCACTTACTTTTATTTCCATTACTCTAGGAGACAGGTCCAAAAAAGTGCTGCAATTTATGTCAGTGTTTTGCCTATGTTTTCCTCTAGGAGTTTTATATTACCTGGTCTTACATTAGGTCTTTAATCCATTTTATTTTTGTATATGGTATTAAACAATGTTCTAATTTCATTCTTTTACATGTAGCTGTCCAGTTTTCCCAGCACCACTTACTGAAGAGACTGTCTTTTCTCCATTGTATATTCTTGCCTTTGTCATAGACTGTCCACAAGTGTGTGGGTTTATTTCCAGGCTATCCTGTTCCATTGATCTATGTGTCTTTTTGTCCCAGTGCCATACTGCTTTGATTACTGTAGCTTTGTAGTATAGTCTGAAATCAGGGAACGTGATTCCTCCAGCTCATTTTCTTTTTCAAGATTGTTTTGGCTATTCAGGGCTTTTTGTGTTTCCATACAAATTAAAATTTTTTTCTGTTCCAGTTCTGTGAAGAATGCCATTGGCAATTTGATAGGGATTGCATTGAATCTGTAGGTTGCTGTGGGTAGTATGGTCATTTTAATACTGATTCTTCCAAGCCAAGAACATGGTATATCTTTCCATCTGTTTGTGGTGTCTTCAGTTTCCCTCATCTGCATCTTAAGTTTTCAGAGTACAGGTCTTTTGCCTCTTTAGGTAGGTTTATTTCTAGGTATTTTATTCTTTTTGATGCAAAGGTAAATGGGATTGTTTCTTTAATTTCTCTTCCTGATATTTCATTGTTATGGAATAGAGCATTTTATTATTATTATTTTTAATACGATCTATCTTAATTGTCAGAGAAAGAAGCATCAGTTGGCCACTCAGGGAAAAAATGCCTGGAGGACACAGCAAGTGTAGAGTATCTATCAATCAAATGAATTAAAAATATTTTCCAAACTTAACTGGTCTCCCTCCTGAAGGTTCTTTAGGAGAACACCACTTGAATTACCTTTGAGATCCACTCAGGAGTTTCTTACAGAGGACTAAAAGGGTACATATCACCTTAAAAACAACTCAGTTTTTCAGTACAGAAAATGGTCAGTTAACCCTCAGTGTCACGTACACAGGAAGAAAGTAGATCTGAATATTATACCACCTAAATTCAAACTGCTAAGGAATTAATACACCACACACTTTCTCTGAATTCATTTATTTAAAGATAGAACACAGCCATTTGAAATCATGAACACAATATCAACACAGGTGGGAAATTAAATTGTTATACTTCATTCACATTAATAAATATCTTAAAAGTAAATGTAGATTTTAAGATTCATTAAGACACTAATCACACAAGTAACTAAGAGTTTCTACCTAAGTTAACACTGATACTGCTTGATTTTCAGGTTGAAAGATTATAATCTATATATTTCAATTGGATGGCAGCAAATACAAAAGCATCTTTTGAACTGTATAGTATACTGTAAGCAGGGGTTTACAGCAGTCCATCATTCTCCTGGCCTATCTGTGTGTAGAAGGCATGCTGGACACCAGCAACTCACATCACATAAATTATCCACCACTCACAAGGTGTAAAATCTATTATGCATATATTTGAATAGTAATTATTTTTGAATGGCAGAAAGAATGCCAGTTGTTTTGAAAGACTTGGGATTTCCCAGCTTTGCCACTGATAAGCTGTGTTTAAGCCTATGCTTCAGTTTCTTTTTTTTTTTTTTTTTGCGGTACGCAGGCCTCTCACTGCTGTGGCCTCTCCTGTTGCGGAGCACAGGCTCTGGACGTGCAGGCTCAGCGGCCATGGCTCACGGGCCCAGCTGCTCTGTGGCATGTGGGATCCTCCCGGACTGGGGCACGAACCCATGTCCCCTGCATCGGCAGGCGGACTCTCAACCACTGCGCCAGCAGGGAAGCCCAGTTTCTTCATTTTTTAAATGAGAAAGCTAAATGAGACTTTGTCTACTGAAGCCTATTTTGCAGTTTCTTCCTGTTCTGTCAAAAGTTTATCAACTCTGATTTTCAAAACAAATTTCCAAGTGATTTTCAACTTCCTTCTAACCCATGATTATGCTTTTCAAGGCCTTTGTCTAAATCCTTCAGAGTTCCTAATCACTCCACTGAACCCACTGAACACATTTTAACACATCTGCATGTGTTTATAATGACCAAAACAAAGTTCACTATGTAAGTATGGAAGGCCATCCCTACCCAGGAATCATTACAAACCACCTTGGGTATTCAATTTAGTACCCACCACCAGCAATCTTTCTTTGAAAGCTCTGTATCTCAGTCTCCACCATAAGCTACACTGTTGTCTATCAAACATTCCACACCTGTGTAAGTTCCTTCTCTTCCTATCAAGGGAAAAATCTGAAAAGATTTTTTAGAAAACTGGCATTTAACTGACTTGTTTATAAAATTTTAGGATAGCCATGTTCTTTGCAGTATCCTGTAGGGCAAGGCATCAAATATTTCAGAAGGCAGCCATAAATTTCTTTTCGTATTTTTCTAAAACAGCTTAAGTTATAACACAATTTAAACATCAAACTGTCAAGCAGTTTTGTTTTTATTCTTTTCACAGGTACTGAGCAAAGGATAAACCTAACAATGTCCACTTCTCCTAACTTACCACCACCAACATACTCAAAACTCTGCTTCAATCTAAAACACCTATCAATGTGCTTGGCAAGACTATAATGAATAAAATGGCAAGTGGTAAAATCTAATTCATGCCAGAACACTGGAGAAGTTACATGGGAAGCACACATATATGCAACTTTACAAAAGTTGGGAATACTGTTAATTTCAAATAAGTGATGATCAAAGTGAGACTTTCATGCCAGAAGTCCCGTTCAGTCAAAATCACGATTTGTAAGAACAAGTGGTGCCACCAGTGTCCAAACATACAGCACAATGCCAATCCAACTAGAAGAGATTTTCACCCAGACAGCTGTCCACTGACTTTTCATCTCACGAGAAGGCTCATACCTAAGATTTAAGGAAAAAAAAAGGGGGGAGAGGTTGGATTATCGGTCATCAAGCCATCAGGCTTCATTACTTCAGAAATATTCTTTGTATATAATTTGTGATAACAGATATATAGTTGCTGGACTAATTATCTGTTGCCTTGCTTTTCCACACCACTTTGATAGCTAATGTGAAGGTAAAATCAATTTTCTTTAAAGGAGTAGAGGACACAGGCCTCTGAAATAGCTCTTTTAGATAATACTCAGAAAATCTTTGTTTTTCTGGCTCACTAATTACGAGATAGAGAAATGGAATGTGACCTCTAGATAAATAAATAAGACATACAGTTTAGAATTGGTAAGTCTTTATGTTATAAAGAATATAATCTGTTCAGAGTGTATATGGGAACCCCCTCCACCTTCTCAGATTTAAGAAACTGGGAAGGAAATACATCCCAAAGTTAGCTGACTTTTATGTTGATGAAACATACCAAAAATATTTTTCATCTAATCTTAACATTTACTATTAACCTGACAGCCAAAGCTGTGAATTACTGAGAACTATTTGGGTTCGTATACCTTAAGAAACTGCAGTGTAGGAATTTTAAAATATATGTATTTTTCAATAATAAATGCTGGTAGAGGCTGCTCTCAAAGAAATAAAGCAAAGAATAATCTTCTCTCTACATCTTTTGATGGTATTCAGAGCCCTCTTACAAACTGTTAAGGATATTATGCATTAAAAATTATTAAAACTAGAACTGCCCTACCACATAGTTCAACTTGAATCTTAAATCTTTCAGTAGTCCTTTGGACAAAATTAGAATTTTTAAAAACAAAATATAAACCGCTATCTTCCAACTAACTAATCTTCAAAAAGATTAGTTTTGAAGTGATAAAAAAACAAAAATTAGTTTTGAAGAATTCTAAGAATCCATCTATGTTAATGTATTCACATCTCAATTTTGAAATCTTCAAAAATTTTAATGACAAAGTTTGAACAAAACAGAAGAAAGGTATCTTTTTATTGCACTATGTTGGGAACTGGTTAGTCAGTATTAAAAAGAAAAGCAAGCATTGTGTTTGATCAACTGTCAACATGTATTTCCCTAAGCAATGTGTTAGTTTCATGAAACTTTATTTCAGTCTCTTCAAGATGTGGAAATATTTCAATGATTGTTATTGCTGAAGCAAGGAAATAAAGCCTGCATTTCTGAAACTGATCTCACTATTCATTTAGTTGTAAATTTTGAAATATACTGGAGGATTAAAAAGTACTCCATACCACATTTAACAATGAAATCACAAAAAAGCCATCAGTTTCCACATGCAAAGTTTTCATAAAATATAAGTACCTGTACCAGTTGGTAAGGGTCATCATGATATAAAGCGAAGCCAGGAAAAGCATAAAGTGAAAGAAGGAGTAACTGTAAGTGACACCATCCTTTTCATTATCTACAGCTCGGTGAACATCATCTCTATCCTCCAGTGATCCGTCACTTCTGGCTCCACCATCTTCTATTAATGTTGATTCATCACTTGTTAGAGTCAGTTTATTAACCTGACTATTGTTTGAAGTACGGATGCTGCGTGGAAGACAGTTTAGAAAGAGAGAAGGAAAAAAAAGGGGAATTTAAAGATTCATATATGAATAGCAGCTGGACTTTTAAAAAAATGAAAATTCATAATTTTTCTTACCTTGAATAAAACACACACAGTAAAAAGAGGATTAGTCCAATAATTCCTTGAGCATGCCACCACTGTACAGACTGCCCCTCCTTTGGGACAGTGCTTGTTGTATTATATCCAATTATGCTTAGTAGACTTGGGTTGCACTCTGTTTCTATAATGTAAATTAAGGTCAAATTAAAATCTTAGAATAGTATAAAATTTTTTTCAGAGCACAATGTAGTTCTTTTTAACTCTTATACTCTTGCAAATTCAAAACATTCTGTTAGAAAAAGGCACAAACAACAAAAAAATACTTTAAGACAACTTTATTTATAGAGACCTTTTTATAAAAATTTTATAGTGCTAATTTTATAGACGTGCTTGGAAAACAATTTCATTTTCAACCTCATGCAGGAGCTGAGACATTAAGCTTTTCGTTGATCAGGAAACTGGTGAAATTTAGACGACCTCTAAAGCAAAGCTCAAGTAAAGAATAAAATTCAGATATTCTAAACTAAAATGCACTGGCTTTTCTACTACAAAGTGTGAGATAAACTTAATAAAATGACTATTGTTATTATCAGTTTGCCAAACTACATTGTTATATAGTTTATACATAAAATCAGTTACTAGAATTTTAGCAAATAGTTTGTGGAAATGAGCAAACAAGGCATAATGACCTAATGCTTATTCAGCTTCTTGACTCCCGTAAATAAAGAATTTAAATAGGGTTGGTATCCACTTAAGTGTCCCACGTGTTTTCCTCACAAAGCCAGATATGTCAATTGCCACCTTATCAATGAAAAATGTTTTTTATCTTTAAGCCATTCATATAAGGATAATCCCTAAAGCAAATTACTATTAGTTTTTTCTAGACACTTACCTGGACAAATATAAGGAATCTTTCTCTAGTAAACTAAAAAAACAACAAAAACATTTTCTCCAACTAGTGATAAAGCATCTATAAAATTTATAAACTCAATGAAATATAAGATTCAGAAAACATTTTATAATTTTTCTTTATTCTGAGAAAGACAGACCATTTTTTTCCTTTTCAAAAAATAGTACAGTTGACTCTTGAACAACAAGTGGATTAGGGGCATCAACCCCCTCACACAGTCGAAAATCTGCATATAATTTTATGGCTGGCCTCCATGTCCAGCCATTCATATCTGCAGATCGTGTAGTAATGCAGTACATATATTTGAAAAAAGTCTATGGATGAGTGGACCTGTGCAGTTCAAAAAACTGTTGTTCAAGGGTCGACTGTAATTATTAACTTCTAATTTGTTTCACTGCAAATGACATATACAGGATTCTACTCCCACAGAATGCAATAAAACTGGCCTATAAAAAGATTACAAAGACCAATTCATTATATTCACTTTTAAGGTAATCCAGACAAAAAATAATAGGTGGAAAAAAACTATACTATTTACAGTAGAATCAACAAACATTTTAACAGCACTTATTTCCTTCTACATATACTATCATATGCACTGTACAAATTAGGTATATTTCTTATAATTTTCATATAATTTCTTATAGTTTTGCTAGTGAAAGAAGAAACTAAGTGAAAAAATACAGCAATACATCAAAGATGAAAATAGTATTATTCCCATTATCTTCATTTCTCTGTGAGCTTAATTTTACAAAATGACCATCTTTGAAAAAAGAAAAGCTGTAGGATTCATTAAAAAGAAACAAACCCAAGCAAACGAACATACCTGGTTCATTAGTCATAGCAGACCATGTCAAATACATTGTGTAGACCGTAATTACCGAAGACTGTAACAAGCCAGATCTTGGTTGTGATTCCTACAAAAAAATAAGCAAAACAGAAAAATATTGTTATCATTCAAGATTTAGGAAAACTTAAAAAATAGAAGCTTCATAAACATTAATGAACTAATCCAAGCTTACTTGGATTTTTGGCAGTATAGACATTATAGAAGCACCAAGGCAGAGGAGCATGTTGACACTGATGAACGCTTTATTTTCTGCACAACTGGCTGGATGAGTATAGTAAACAAAAAACAGGACGACAGCAACTAAAGACAGCAGATAATTCAGAGCTGTAGCTGATAACAAAGCTGTGAAAGAAATACATTGGACAATTAGATTTTATCACTAATATTAGGAATTAGGCATATGGCTCATTTTACAAGCAATCTTATTTCATTCAAAAATATTACTTTAAGCAACTAACGTTGTGTCAGCATTACACAGGCTATATAAGCAGGTAAAGATATTCTGAGCTTTATCACATTAAGAATTTTATAGTCTTTATATATAGCTCATTATGATGATGTGTTTTCAAGGACAATAACATACTATGATCTTCATAGAGTTTCCAAAACACATTCAGATGTATTAGCCATTATTTTCAAAATACAGAAAAATAACTAGGAGGGAAATATTAAGGTTTTTAAAGAATGATAATCATTCAGTTGTAAACAAGGGCATTAAGAAACTTATTTTGCCTGCAAAACAATGCTTTTCCTCATCAACTAAAATCTTAAAATTATTCAAGAGTAAGTCATTATTATTTAATAAGACAACCTAAGTTTCTTCTATCACACACACACGTTTTAGTTTCTGTGCTAATGTATGCTTAATATACATGTATTTATGTCGATGTGCCTCACTGACAGGGGATCCATCAAACCAATATTTACTGAATACCTACAAAGGCCCTAGGGATATAGTAGGGAACAAAGCAGAAACTCTTACACTAGATTTAACATTAAAAAATGAGATATTCTATATAAGTAAATTTTCCAAATGATCAAAGTTCATTTCTTTGAATACCAAACCCTTTATTTTAACCACTGAGATCGAATACCACAAATTAGTTGTATGAGAGAAAATATGAAGCTAGCAGACATGCTGGATTTAGCTTTCACTGATTTTTTTAAAAAAATTGTTTTTTTTTAGCTGAAACTCAGATCATTTCACATAAAAATCCAGATTTATGGCTTCTTTTGGAAAAATCAGAAAAGTTAAGCAACACTGGGTTCACATTTCCACAAGGCAACTACTAGATGGAACTGAGCAGTAGCTATATGCATTTTAGATAAAGGCCTTTACACTCTCCAATTCATCACAGTCCCTTCTATTTGCAAAAGGATTGAAAATGCACTTAAACCTGGTTCTCCTCCCTTATTTTTGTTACTTATTGTAAGCATCTGAAGTTTGATCCCTGTTTTAGAGCATAAGCACAGGACTCAAGCTCATCATTATAGATAAACATTAAAACACTACTGTAAAAATTCCCTTAGGTGTTAGTTACACATAAGGGCATTCTTTGCACTTACGCAAAATGTTTCAGAGTTGCTTTTTTATTTTTCCTGCTTGCTGCTGTTAAGAATTGTACCACTGTTTGTTCATCTATTTCTAGCAGTCCTCGTCCCTTTAATATTTTACTTTTAACCTTCTGTAGGCTTCCCAGGAAATTAGGCTGTAAAATATACATGCATTCAGCAATAGGCTTTGGAACTTCTATTTTAGCCATTCATGGTCTTCTGGATTATTTCCTGGTTCTTGGGTATGTTCCTAGTTGACAGCCAAAAACTCTCTCTACAAGTAAAGTTGCTGATATAATGTGATAAGATGCCACTCACAAACTTAAGCTAAAAACCTCCTCACAGAAAATTATACCATAAAAATCGTGATTTTCCCATAGTCTACATATCTGTTCTCACTTTCAAACTTCAGCTATCTTGAAGATGTTCTGTAAGACAAAAAGCTTACCTGCGTACCAACATCTTGAGTTCCCTTCTTCCATTTTTTCAACCCATGATTCATTCCACGAATGGGCAAAATCAATGAGTAAGACTAGCTGTATGAGAATGAAGCAAAAGGCACCTGCCATGCCTACGTAAAACCACACTGAAAAAAAAAAAAAAAGCAAAAAACCACAAATGAGTGACTGGTTCACTTTTCATTATTTCATTTTCACAATCAATATACAAAAGGAAAAATAAAAGTTTACATAAATGCCTTGATTTTGCCAACGGGGGGGTGGGGGTGGGAAACAAATAGTTACAGTTCCAGGCAACAATTATTTCAATTTCCTTATAAAATATCAATATCACACAATTAAAGAAAAAAAAAGATTTCTTACCAGTTGTAAAAGTTCCTTCTGGAATGAAGAAGGCCCCAATAATAATTGCAACTGCTGCAGCAAATTTAAAGAACCAGAATCTAAAACAAAAAAAAAAATTTTTTATTAATAAATATTCATTCAACAAGTAGTTTCATGTATGAAATCTTTGAAGAGCTATTCTTAAAGAACAGCTACACTTTATGTGACTATTCTATTCTTTCTGAGGATATCCTGAAAACGAGAAGTGAAGAATATCATGTAAACTATTTTAGGACAGTTTTAATTCATTATGATAAAATGAGAATATTAGTTTCATTTCACAGGTTTATTTTACATATACACCAATAGCTATTATAACTGGTGTATATGAAAGTGTAAATAAGGTACACTGTACAAATGAATAGTTTTGAAAACACACAATAAATGCCTGGATGACAGATTTCCACTAGCTAGCCAAATGAGTTGAAAGAACCAGAGAAGACATAAAAGTTTAAGAATTCTGCCACAGAAAGGCGCAAGAAGTGAGAAGCAGGTGTTCAGAGTCAGAGAGAACCCTAGATATAACAGGATCAATAACCTTATCTGAAGACAACTAGTAGAGATTTGAGGCATCTGCTACTTCAAATGTGAAAGCAATGCAAAACTACAAGGAACATGAAGAATCAAGAAAACATTTCACCACCAAAAGATAACAATAATCCTGCAATAATTGAGCACAAAGGCATAAAATCTTGCAGTCTAGCAGATAAAGAATTCAAAACAGCTGTTTTGAGAAAACTCAATGAGCTATAAGAAAACACAAAGATAATTCAACAAAAACCAGGAAAAAAATATATGAATAAAATGAGAAAGTTAACAAAGAGACAGAAATCATAAAAAAGAACCAAACATACTCTGGAGCTGAAGAATTCAACAAAAGACATGAAAATTACAATAGAGATCTGCAGAAGGGCAGATCAAATGGAAGACAGAAAAAACGGACAGGAATTTTGATGTAACCCAATCAGGGGTGAACAGAGAAAAAAAATGAAAAAGGGAAGAAAGCCTCAGTAATCTATGGAATTCAAATATTAGAATGATTGGGTTTCAGAAGGAGAAGAGAGGAAGAAGGGGGCAAAAAGTTTAAAGAAATAATAGCTGAGGGGCTTCCCTGGTGGCGCAGTGGTTGAGAGTCCGTCCGCCTGCCGATGCAGGGGACACGGGTTCGTGCCCCGGTCTGGGAAGATCCCACATGCCGCAGAGCGGCTAGGCCCATAAGCCATGGTCGCTGAGCCTGTGCTCTGCAACAGGAGAGGCCACAACAGTGAGAGGCCTGCGTACCACAAAAAAAAAAAAGAAAGAAAAGAAATAATAGCTGAGAACTTCCTAAGTCTGGACATCCAAGTTCACAAAGCTAATAGATCACACTATCAGCTCAATGCAAACAAACCTTTTAAGCCATATTACATAATGAAAACTGTCAAAAATCAAAGAACAAGAGAGAATCCTAAAAGCAGCTAGATGAAAAAGATTGTAATCTACAAAGTCATTTCCATCAGGCTCTCAGTGGATTTCTCAGTAGAAAACCCTATAGGCCAAGAGAGAGTAGAATGACTTTAAGTGACATACTCAAAGTGTTGAAAGGAAAAAAATGCCAGCCAAGATTACTCTGTCCAGCAAAGTTATCCTTCAGATACAAAGGAGAAATAAAGATTTTCTCAGTCAAAATCCAAGGAATTCACCACCACTAAATCTGTCTTGTAAAAAATGGTGAAAGGAATTCTTCAAGTTGAAACAAAAAGACAGTAAATTAGTGACACGAAAACATACAAAAGTATACAACACACTGGTAAATGGAAATACACAGATTTAGAAAAATCTAATTCTTTAATAGCATGGTGTGTTAACTACGTAACTGTTGTATAAAGATTAAAGAGTATTAAAAAACAACAGCTATTATAATTGGTTAATGGATATACAATATAAAAAGAGATAAATTGTAATATCAAAAAAATAAAAGAGGAGTAAATGGGTAGGGCTTTTGTATACAACTGAAGTTGCTATCAGCTTAAAATGGGCTGTTTTATCTATAAGATGTTTTATGTAAGCCTCATGGTAACCACAAAGCAAAAAACTAAAGTAGATTTACAGAAAATAGGGAAGCAGACCATACCACCAATTTACAAAGAAAATCACCAATTTACATAGGCGTTAACAAAGAAAAAAGAAATTATGGAAATATGAAACAGCCAGACAGCAATGAGTAAGATGACATTAGTAAGTCGTTCATATCAATAATTATGCTAAATGTAATGAATTCAGCAACCAAAAGGCACAGTGGCTGAATTAAAAAAAAAACAACTGAAAAAGACACAACCAAATGGAAAGATAACTCGTGTTTGTGGATCTGAAGAATAGTTAAAATGTCCATACTACCCAAAGCCACCTATAGATTCAAAGTACTCCCTATAAAAATTTCAATGCCACTTACAAAAAAATAGAAAAAACAATCCTAAAATTTGTATGTAACTACAAAAGACCCCAAATAGAAAAATCAGCCATGAGAAGGACAAAGCTGGATATATCACACTTACTGATTTCAAACTATACTACAAAGCTACAGTAATTAAAACAGTAGTACCATAAAAGTAGACACATAGACCAATGGAATAGAATAGAGAGAGCTTATTAATAAACCCTTCCATTTCAGATCAACGAATATTTGACAAGGGAGTCAAGAACACTCAATGGGCAAAGGACAGTCTCCTCAACAGTCTTGGGAAAACTAGGTAACCACAGAAAAATGAAAATGGACTCCTTTATTACATGACTCACAAAATTAACTCAAAATGAATTAAAGACTTAAACATTTAAGACCTGATACCATAAAAGATATCAATACTAGAAAGATGCTGATACTGGGAAGAAGAAAGTAAGGAAGAAACTCCACAACATTGGTCTTGGCAATGAGTTTTTGGATGAGACAGCAAAAGTACAAGCAACAGAAGTAAAATCAAACAAGTGGGACTACATCAAACTAACAAGATTCTGCAAAGCAAAAGGAACAATCAACAAAATGAAAGGACAACCTACAGAATAGGAGAAAATATTTGCAAACCATGTATCAAAAAGTGGTTAATACCAAATACATATAAAGAACTCATACAGCTCATTAAAAAAACAAACAATCCAATTAAAAAATGGACAGAGGAACTAAATACTTTTCCAGAGAAGGCATACAAATGGCCAACAGGCACATGGAAAGGTGCTCAACATCACTAATCATCAGAGAAATGTAAATCAAAACCATTATGAGATATCACCACCTCAGACCTATTAAAATGGCTATCATGATGACAAGAAATAACAAATGTTGGTGAGAATGTGGTGAAATGGGAACCCTTATGCACTGTTACTGGGAATGTACACTAGTTCAGCCACTATGGAAAACAGTATGAAGGTTCCTCAAAAAATATAAAAATGGAACTACCATACAATCCAGCAATCCCACTTCTACGTATATATCCAAAGAAAGTGAAAATAGGGTACTGAAACGATATCTGCACATACATGTTTATTGAAGAATTATTCATAATTGGCAAGATATAAAAACAACCTTAAGTATCTGTCAACAGATGAATAAAGAAACTATAGTACATATACACAATGGAATATTATTCAGCCACGAGAAAGAAGGAAATCCTGTCATTTGCAACAATATGGATGGACCTTGAGGGCATTATGCTAAGTGAGATAAGCCAGACAAAGAAAAACAAACATTTATGATATTACCAATATATGGAATCTGAAAAAGAAAAATGTACTTTAAAGCTTCTAAGAGACTAGATCTTAACTGTTCTCATCACAACTAAGAAATAATAATTACGTGATGTGATAGAGGTGTCAGTTAATACTATGATGGTAATCATATTGTAATATATTAAAGTATGAAATTAACACTTTGTACACTTTAAACCTGACACAATGTTATATGTCAATTATAACTCAATTTAAAAAAAACATTAACAGTGACATGAGTGCTTAGTGCATGTTTTGAGAATGTTATCTCATGAAATGACTGTGATAGCCACCCTGTAATGCATTTTGAGAAGTGTTTAAAAATACATTTAGTAAAGATGTTTTAAGACTGCAAAAAAAATTAAAATTAAAACAACCAATGACTAAGGGAACCAAAAAAAACAAAATAAAATCAACCTGGCACAGCACATCTTTTTTCATTAATATTTCACTTGTTCATTCTTCTTGTCTTTGGTAGCATGTTAATAGATAAGCAATAGCAGATATTCCAAAAAAATTTTTTTAATTTATGAGGGGAAAAAAGTGATAAAATTCAAAACATTCAAAATTGAGTGTGAGTAGTGCTCTATATTAAGGGAGACTGATAAAAGGGACCCTGAAGTTTCTAGGTTGTTCAGTATAACCATTTAGAAAATCAATCAATCACCTTGTTTCAAAGGAATAAAGTTTTTCATTTTGGCTGCACTGTACATCTTAGGAACTGAGTTCAGTTTTATGTAGTGAGAGTGGCCTACAAAAAGCTAAGAGGAGAAGGAGGAATAAGCTCCTCATTATTAGTCACAGATATGATAAATCTTCCTTTTTAGGATGAAAATACAGTTGACCCTTGAACAATGCTGGAGTTAGGGGTGCCAACTCTCTGCATGGTTGAAAATCCATATATAACTTATAGTCGGCCCTCTGTATCCGAGGTTCCTCATCTGTGAATTCATTCAACTAGAGATCAACATGGATTGTGTAGTACACTGTATTTACTGTTGAAAATAATCTGCATATAAAGTGGAACTGCACAGTTCAAACCTGCGTTGTTCACATGGGTCAACTTTATTAAACATAATGCAGAGACTATACCAATAAATGACCCAAGGCTACTATTTAATATTTATATTTCCAAATTCCAACACATTCTCTAATAGAGACAAGAGGATTTTCTTACCTTGTCATTCATGAATAAAATAATTCTGCAGATTGTTCAAGTTTATTTTACCTTAAACTTTCTTTAGACAGACTCAAAATTACTGAGAAGAGACTATGCAGACTTTATATTGAAGTTTATTAAAAACCTTACCCATTGTGTACTGCAGCTCTAGGATCACTGCTGCTCTTCACTTTGATCATTAATAGAGATAGGAGAAGGTAGAACATAGCCAAGCCAAAGCACAAACGGTATACAGCTTTATAGCCAACCAGAATATTACAAGGGACCACTCCTTTCTCATTCTCACAAAATCCAGGAATCTGAAAACAAAACAGGAATTTGTGATCTAGAATTTTTTCAAGAAAAAATGAAAATTCTGTAATCAAATAGTTTAAGGTTTAGAAAATTGTTCACTTTACAGTTTATGCCGAAATGTAATCAAGCTAAGTCTACACGTTTTCATAAGACAGAAGTGTAACTCTTTTTTTACTTTATGTGAGCACCGGATAAGCTACAAATGTCAATCCTAAAGTGGATGCTTATTTTAACATGCAGACTTATTCTAAGTTTTTTTTAAAACTTGCATTCCACTGGGATATACTCAATCACATGTATAAGAGAAAAATACAATCAATAAAAGTGTAAATAATCACAGAGTAACTAAATCAGTTTCTAAATACTAAAGAGAACCATGATGGCATTTTGAGTTTTGGTCCCTCATTCTACAAGTGTTATTTCTGATAATGGATGGATTTGGATTAACAGCAAAATGGCTGGCTGTATTTTTATTTTTTAACTTAAAATCTTAAAAAAGACTGATGACCATTTCAGAAAATCACACTGAAATCAGAGTACAAGAAAGTATTTTTAAAATATTTTTAAGTGAAATAAATGGGAGTAGATACACTATTCACATATATCAGAGTGAATTACTGCCTCTAGAAACGTTAAAGCAAACCAATATGCCAAAATACAGCTGTTAATATGTACCTTTAAAATCAAGAACCTAAAATTATATTTAAGTTGATGCAGGTGCTACTTTCTTTTTGCTAGCTCCTGTACAGTCTATAAGCTCTTTCTTGGTCTCACTTGAACCCTACTTTCCCAACTTAGTTTAACAATTATGGCAATATGTACTTACCCATACTCACTTGCAACATGTACTCACTAACACCCTTAATTATCCCATGCCCTTAAATGAGAGCAGCACACCACCTGGCTAATTCCCATCATTAAGTTTTAATTCAATCACCTATATTAGGTTAAGTTGCTACAGTAACAACCTCCAAACATAGGTGGCTTAAACAGCAAAGATGTATTTCTTGCTCATGTACATGTACATGGTTGGTTCTACATAGTCAACTAAAAGAATCCAGGCTGCCAGAGAAGCCACCATCTCAAATGATATACAGGTTGCGACAGAAAAGAAAGGAGAATCTGCATTACCAAGTAGAGGGTGATGTTTATCACTTCTACTCATAACTCACTGACCAGTACTAGAGACATGACCCTACATATCACAAGCACTCTAGGAAATGCAATTCTCTGATGACCTTCAGAAAGCAGAGAAGCAGAAACATTGGGGGTTACAAACTAACATCTATCAACTAAACCGTTCATAACAACAGTCAACTGGATCCATGACAAAAAACATATGAACGTCTTCTGCTTATACGAAGGACCTGAATAACATTAACTGAGCATCTACATATGCCATGTACAATGCTACTTTGAAACTGTAATAAGCTCATTTCCCAAACTTACACTATTTTTCCTCACCCCAAAGTCAACCCTAAGCAGACAACTATGGTTTAAAATGGAGGTTATCTGACATAAACACTCTCTCAACCTCAAATTTTCTATTGTCATTCATTTTTCCTTGGAGGAAAAATAACTTCTATATGCCTTCTCTTGATCACATTCTCTCTCATGGGTTAGATCCCTTATGACTATTCTCAAAATACAAATAATTAAATCTCCCCAGCCTAAAAACTTCTTTAATTCACCCTCCCTCTAAGACTTACTATCTGCATTACAAAACTCCTTAAATCAGCAGTCTATTCTCATTGGATCCATTTCCTCATAGCCATCTAACTCTCCCTCCTAATCCTTCTAGGTCAGCACTCTATAAATGGTTTTTCAAGACACTAGACATATACTGGCTGTCAAATCCCAAGGCTACTTCTTAATCCTCACACTCCTTTACCTTTTTTAAACAGACATTATGCTGTCATTCTTCAGACTCTGTTCCTAAGGCCTACTAAACAGGTTCTTGGTTCTCTTTTTTCACTGTTCCTTCAGAGGTTCCCTTTTCTCCATCAACTCCCTTAAGAGCTTTTGTCAAAGCTCTAGCTCTCCTCGCTCCAAATGGTCTTCTTCAGCATATGCTGCCATAGTTTGAATTTCATCTCTATCTCTGATTTCTTTTATGAGTTACACACCCAAATTTTTTATTTCCTGCTGGACACACGGACACACATACACACACAATGTGATGCAGTACCCACAAGCTAACATATTATATACTAGATTATATTTTCCCCATCTCTTTGCACAACCTGACTCCCTGGGGGAAAAAAAAGTTTAATAAAACACCTATTCTCTCTTTTTTTCCCTGAGTTAACAGCAACAGTTTCCTCTCAGTTATCTAGGATCAGAACCTGGTTATTATTTATTATTCTATCACTGCCAATATTTAAATCCAGATTCAGTCAATTCTACATTCAGAGAATTATTTCAGGCCCTCTATGCCCTTCTTGATTACACCATTCCAAGAGCCACCATACTTAACTGCTGCCTTCTATCCTAATTATCAGATAAATCTTCCTAAGGCATACATACTTAGCTCAAAAAGCTTTTATCCTCATTCTGCTTCCTATTTTTCAATTTCTGCATACAAAAATTTACTGATTCTTAGAATGTCCCTTTTTCCATGAGACCCACAGTGATTCTGACATTTCCCTGGTTAGAATTACTGATTTCCTCATATTAACACAACACATCTTCTGCCCTACCATCAGAGAATTTTAGTAAGCTGCCTTTCACTGTTTGTCTTTCCTAAATGATCATGAACTACTAAAACTCGGATTAAGTATTCTTCCTTTTTACAGTATTCTGTTTCCAATACACAAGAAGCAGTTTTATGCATATACATACTAAAGGTTCAGTTAATCATTTAAAAAAAAAAAAAGAAAACTAACCTTATTTAGTTGTTCTTCCATTCCAGGTATCAACATTACACAAGATACACACACTCCAACA
Source organism: Lagenorhynchus albirostris (assembly GCF_949774975.1). Taxonomy (NCBI): domain Eukaryota; kingdom Metazoa; phylum Chordata; class Mammalia; order Artiodactyla; family Delphinidae; genus Lagenorhynchus; species Lagenorhynchus albirostris. The sequence goes on along the minus strand of NC_083106.1, from coordinate 38,509,351 downwards.
AGCAAAAAAAGTGCATAGATCAACCTAGTTACAGTGGAGTTGTTTCCACTAGGACAGCATCGGCACAGCAAACATGGGGCACTGCCACACAAACATGGTATCTGGAAAAAGAACTTTAAAGGTCAGTATAGTTTAAAATGATACAGTGAAAACTTACATTCTATCTACTCAAAAAAGAAAGGATTGGAGTTAAAGTAATTACCAAGAGATTTGGTTCACATATATTATCTATAAACTATAAAATTTAGTAACTTCTGGGTAAAACTGAAGCAAAGTAAAACCAAAAAGTGCTTGCCCTTTATATCAAGCAAAATGAGTAAACTCAGTTAAAACAACAAAAGGGGGGATAAAACAGCAGCAGCAACCAAAGTTTAGCTAAGAAAAGGAATGGAATATTCACACTTACAAGCTGATCTCCAACTCCTGCCTTTTAACCCCAGAAATCATGCTGGTGAATTCACAAAAGTCTGATATTTCTCAGATACGCCAGAGGAGGAAAAGAAGTGAATTGATATCCTTATCTTTTCCCTCTTCTGACTTGGTAGTAGTGATAACAGTAAAATTTTCTATTAGAATCAGGCAAAACAGGATAAGTGAACAAGTGAAGCTAGCTAGCATTGTCTAACAGAACTCCGCACTAAACTAGTAGTATATCCTAGGGGAACAGAATATCTCCCTCAGCAGGAGAGGCAAATACTAGTAACGGAATTTAACAATATCTCAGAAAGGCAAAATGAAAGTATCCGCAAACGAATTGAATATAATCTAGGCTGAGCTCCACCATACCATCAGATACCACAGGAAGGGAGAATTGTAGAAGCCAGACACACTATAGTAACCAATATAAGGTAGGATAAGAACCACTTATACTAAACTTCAGTAAGATAAAAATAAATGTCGTGGAAACAATGCAAACACACTTTAGCAAAACATAAAAATAAGCAAACATGTCCCCTCAGACCAAAAAAAGGCATTTGAAAAATCCAATCTGAAATAAAACATAACTCAGTAAGAAGAGGAAATTCCCTAAAATTGGTACACCTGAAGCAAAAAGGAGAGCTCAAAATGAAAAGAATAGAACAAGCTGAAAAGGAGGATTGCAAGGCTGAGAAGAAATGAGAAGGGGAAAAACATGCTTAAAAAAACAGTAATTAACTATCATGGAAGAAAACAAAAACAGCTGAAAATAAAATCTGATCGATGAATAAAGTCTGGGATTAAGTACCATAAACTCAAGCCAAGATAGAGTAACAGTGACCAGACTTACCCTACTGCCTTAATCCAAGGGAAAAAAATTAATGAAACAATGGTTTTTCAGACAATTAACAATAGGCAATGTAGGACACTAGTTTCTGAGAGAGATGAAACAGTGTGAACTCTATGACTGTCCCAATCTTTCTGCCTGGGAAAGAGTTTCCAGTGCAGGGAGGAGAATCCAGACAGAGGACAGCAGTCTACTGAATTGAGGAGACAGAGTTGGGACAGTTGAGAGTTCAGGGAAGTGAAGGCAGCTAAAGTTCATAGGGCAGAAACAAGGAGAGGAGAAAGCTACACCAAGAGTGAACTCCAGAGATCTGCAGAAGCTTCAACTTGTGTCTTCAGCAGAGCACTGATCAGTACATGCATTTGATTAAATTACTCTGTGGGGTGGGGGTGGGGGAGTGGGGAGGGTGGTATTACCAGCCAGAGTGGAAGAACTTTATAAGGCCTTGAGCAGAGTTATAAGGCTATTATTATTACACAGTATTGGGCAGGGGTGGGGGGGGGTAGGGGGTGTGTGTGGAAATAAGCCATAAGGCTAAAGCTACTCCAGTCTCACTTAACAAAGCCTAAAAGCAAACACTGAAAAGATCAAATTCTCTTCAAATAACTCACCTATGTCTAAGAATAGGGCCCAAGAATGTTTTTTAAAAATACAACACATCCAGCACCCATCAAGGTAAAATTTACAATACCTAACAGCTAATAAAAAAATTGGTAGGCATGCCAGTATGGAAAAAACAACCTACAATGAGGAGAAAAGTCAATAAATCAAAACCAACCTGAAATTACACAGATGACTTAATTCAGTTATAAATAATGGCACTCTACTGTTATTGTAATTATACTTCATTTGCTCAAGGAGAGAACACAGCATGTCAAGGAAAGATATGGAAGATAATTTAAAAGATCCATATCAAACTTATGGAGATGAAAAATAAGATCTCTGAACCAAAAAGTACATGATAAGACACTGCAGAAAAGACTAATGAACTTGAAGACATAGCAAAAGAAATGATCCAAAATTAGAGATTGAAAAACTAAAAAAAAAAAAAACACAGAGGATTAGTGTTGTGACACAATTTCAAACAGCCTAATATATGTGAAATTGGGGCTCCTGAAGGAGAGAGGAGACAGGAAAGTCCTTTTGAGGAAATAATTGCCAAAATGTTCCTAATTTAATGAAAACTATAAACTCACAGATCCAAGAAACTCAAGAAAGCCCTAGTGATACAAATATAATGAAAACTACATCAAGTCACATCATAAACTGCTGAAAAACAATGGTAAACAGAAAAATCTTAAAAGCAAGCAAAATAATAAAGGCACATTATATAAAGAGGAACAAAGAAAGGTATCAACTTCTAGTAAGAAATACTGCAAGCCAAATGTCATTACTGAATGAAAAAAACCACTGTAAGCACAGAAGTTTATACTCAGCAAAAATATCTTTCAAAAATTAAGGCAAAGTGAAGACAATTTTAGGCATGAAGAATCCAAAACTAACAAATCTAATCTATCTTTCAAGAAGGAAAGTTACACCAGCAGAAATGTGGATCTACACAAAAGAAATGAACAAAGGAAGTAGTGTGTATTTTTTTCTTACATCAAAAAGATTACTTTAAAAGATTATTATTTTTTTTAAGCAAAAATAATAGCAATGTATTCTGGTGGTTATAACAAAGATGGAAGTAAAATGTGTGACAATTACAAATAGGCTGGAAGGACTTCCCTGGTGGCGCAGTGGTTAAGAATCTGCCTGCCAATGCAGGGGACACGGGTTCAATCCCTGGTCTGGGAAGATCCCACATGCCGCGGAGCAACTAAGCCCATGGGCCACAACTACTGAGCCTGCGCTCTAGAGCCAATGAACCTAGAGCCCGTGCTCCGCAACAAGAGAAGCCACGGCAGTGAGAAGCCCATATACCACAACAAAGAGTAGCCCCCGCTCGCCGCAACTAGAGAAAGCCCATGCAGCAATGAAGCCCCAATGCAGCCAAAAAATAAATAATAAAAAAATTAATTAATTAAAAAAAACAGGCTGGAAGAGGAGACATTCAACTATACTTCTGTATACACTTAAATTAGAAATAAAGTGGATATCACACAAAGGTAGATTGTAGTTAAGTTAAATACTAAAAACCCTAAAGTGACTTATAAAAAAGCAAAACAAAGAAATACAGCTAGTAAGCTAAAAGAGATAAAACAGAATACTAAGAAATGGCTAATTAATCCAAAATAAGGCAAAAACTAAGGAAAAGAGACAATGAACAGAGAGGATAAACAGAAAACAAATAGAAAGGTGGTTGATTTAAGCCTAAACATAATCTATAATCACATAAATGGACTAAACACTCCCAATTAAAAGGCAGATTGTCAGATAAAAGAGCAAGATCCAACTTTTCTACAAGAAACCCACTTAAACACAAAGACACAATTGGTTAAAAGTATAAAGAAAAAAGTGTACATACATATATATACAAAAATAATACATACACACACACATATATATATATACATACACACATACCACGCTACAGCAGTATCAGACAAAGTAGACTTCAGAGTAAAGAATTTTACCAGGGATAAAGAGGGCCATTTCATAATAAAAGGGGACATATTGATACATGGAAATATGGGATATTCATGGAGGAAACATACAGCATACAATCGTAAATATTTCTGCATCTAAAAGAGAACTTCAAAATGCATCAAGGAAAGAATTAATAAAACTAAAAAGAGTAACAAACAAATCCACATTTATGTTCTTTCATTAATTGAAATAGAAGCAAAAAAACCCAATAAATATATAGAAAACTTGAACAACATTATTAATCAACTGTGTCTGACATTTAGGAAATACTCCATCTAATGAAAGCACAGTAAAAACTATTTTCAAAAGCACAGAGAACACTTAACCAAAACAGACTATATTCTGGGCCATAAAACAAATCTCAAATCTCAATAAATATAAAATTATTCAAATCATACATGGATTCTTGGTCCACAATGGAAGTAAATACTGATCAATAACAAAGATATCTCTAGAAACTAAATAGCATAGTCTAATTAACCCACAGGCAGAAGACATCAAAGAATAAATTAAAGAGAATGAAAATAATAACATATCACATTTTTGGAATGCACCTAAAGCAGTGTTTAAAAGAAACCTATAGCATTAAATGGCTATATTGAATAAGAATAAATATATCAAATCACTGATCAGAGCTTCCACCTTAAGTTATTAAATGAGCAAATTGTAGCCCAAATAGGCAGAATAAAGATAAATCAATGAGGTAAAAAACAGGAAACAAAGAAGTCCGTGAAGCTAATGTTCTTACATTACAATTTAGAAACCTATATAGTCAGACTGATCAGGATAAAAAACAGCAAGAGAGCGAACACACAAATCATCAGTGTAGGAAATGAGAGGACATTATTACAGATCTTACAAGCATCAAATGATTATGAGAGAAAACTATGAGCAATTTTATTCAATAATTCAACACCTTAGATAAAATGGACATGCTCCATGAAAAATCCAAACTACCAGAAATCATTCAATGAGAAATATATAGGATGAATAACCCTGTATCTAGTCAAGACACTGAATTTGTAGTTACAAACCTTCGCAAGCATAAATGGCTTCACTAGTGAATTCCATTAAACATTTAAAGAATAAATCAAACCACTCTACCCAAATTCTTACAGAAAACTGAAGAGGCAAAAAAGTGATACTAAATCCAAAGATATCATAAGGAAACAACAGACCAATATCTTTTATGAACATCAAAAAAAAAGTCCCTAATATCTTGTCAACAATATAAAAAGTATACAAAGATTTCCAGTTTCCATTTCCACAGGTAAGGAGCTTAGAAACCCCACTCCATCCTAACAACAAGTAAAAAGCCAAGCAGACTAAAAAAATCAACAATTCTTCTAGGATCCATAAGCTAGGTGAGGACATAGGGTAAGTCACTGCCCCCAAGACTGAAGAGACAGACAGGTGAATATAGGGAGTCGTGGCTTACTAGAGCCCACAAGTGGAAACTGACTTGGGAACCACTGTGCAGGGAGGATATCCTGGAGAATAACTGAAGAATTGCTGGAGCCTCACTGTGGACAAGTCTGAGAGTTAAAAATTCCAGGAAAACCCAGTTATACAAAGGCCCCACAAATTTGTGAACTTTTCCTCTAGGACTTCAACTAGGTTCTCATAGTAAACATGAGAGAAAAATTCCCCCCTGCTTCTTGCAGCAAAGGGGAAAAGGAACCATTCTGAAATATACTAGAACACTGCTCTTAACACTCGACCTCAAGAGAAACTAGTTAAATAGAGTCTAACTTGCTGGGGTATTATCAGAGGATAAATAATCGAGGGGAAGAGAAATACTCAACTCCAGCCTATTCTAGCCATCCTCCCCCATTTAAGGGGGGAGGAAAAAACTGAGAAACACTTGTAAAGTTCACAGTCCAGAGGCATAGGCTTATTAAAAGACTAAGACCTAATCAGAGAACGATGGAATGTTTCTCCTTCCCCCACACCTCACCATGACACGATTCAAAGTCTATTTATAGCAGTTCCTTTTAGTTGGTACATAGTGTCTGGCTATTAGGAATAAAATTACTGGCATAACAAAAGGCAAAAAACACAATTTGAAGAGACAGAACAAGCATCAAAACCAGCATGGCAGGTAAGTTAGACTTACCAACCAAAAATTTAAAACAACTATAATACGTTAAGGATTCTAATGGATAAAGTAGACAGCCTACAAGAAGCAGAGATGAAAATCCTAAAAAAGAACCAAAAAGAAATGCTAGAAATAAAAAACACTAACAGAAATGAAGAATGCAGACATGGCTAAGGAAATAATTTCTGAGCTGTAGACTATCTCAATAGAAATTTCCCAAACTAAAAAGCCAAGAGAGTAAAGACTGATATTTTGTTCAACAGAACATCCAAGAATTGTGAGACAACTACAAATGGTATAATATAATAGGAATACCAGAAGGAGAAGGAAAAAAAAAATTTTTTTAAATGACAGAATTTTCCCAAATTAACATCAGACATATATACCCCACCCTCCACAAAACAAACAAACCCTACACCTAGATAAAGCGCTTGTAACTACAGAAAATAAAAAGTTTTGAAAGGAGCCAGAGGAAAAAACACCTTACCTATAGATAAACAAGTAACGAATTATATCCGAGTTCTCCTCAGACACCACGAACAAGAGTGAAGTGAAATATTTTAGCATTGAGAGAAAAAAACTCACCCACCTATAGTTCTCTACTCTGCAAATTATCCTTTGAAAGAAGTAGAAATACTTTCCCAAATTAAAGCTAATAGAGTTTGTTGCCAAATTGTAGACCTACTTGCAAGAAATGTTCAAAGTTCTTTAGAGATGAGGAAAATAACATAGGTCAGAAACTCTAATCTACATAAAAAAGGAAAGAGCATAAAGAAAGGGTAAACGAAAGTGAAATAAAAACTTACTTTTCTTAGTTGAGCTAACGTTTGCTCAAAATAACAAGAGAAACAATGTATTATGTATGCACATAGATGTTATGCCTATACACATACTTCTGTAATACATACATATATGTGGGTATATATATACACACATTGTTTATATATACACACACACACACACATAAAGTGAATGACAGTAATGTAGAAGGGAAAGGAGGAAAGACTGTTCTGCTATTACAAGGTATTCACACTAGCTATCAACTGGTACAGCATTATACTGAAGTGTGTATAGTGGTATACTGTTACTTGAAAGTGGATTAGTTGTAAACGTACACTGCAAATTCCATGGTGCTACAGATTGAAATTCATATGCTGAAAATCTAATGCATACGATGATGTTAGGAGATAGGGCCTTTGGGAAGAATTAGATCAAAAGGGGAGAGACCTCATGAATGGGATTAGTGCTCTTATAAAGGAGACCCGAGAGAGATCCTCACCCCTTCGGCCATGTGAAGACATATGAAGAAGTTCGCAGTCTGCAACCCAAAGAGGGCCTTCACCAGACACAGAAGATAACCACGCAGGCACCCTAATCTTGGACTACCAGCCTCTAGAACTGTGAGAAACAAATTTCTGTTTTTTACATGCCACCCAGTCTGTGGTCTTTTGTTAGAGCAGCCCAAATGCACTGATAAATAGGGCAACAAACCCAAAAATAAGTAAATAAATAAAATTTTACAGAAGTTAAAAAAAGTTTAACTGATATGCTAAATAAGAGAGAAAATGGAATCATATACAATGCTTAAACAACCCCCCCCAACACACAACAGGAAAAACAAGGGCAACAAACAGAAAACATTAATGAGTATGGTAAATATGAATCCAAATCTATCAATAATCACCTTGTAGGTCAGAGATCTAAATTTATCAATTAAAAAACAGAGACTGTCAGAGTGGATCAAAAAATAAAACCCAATTATGTCATCTACAAGAAACCCACTTTAAATATACACACATATACAGAATAAAAGTACATGGATGGAGAAAAATACAACAGGCTAACACTAAATGAAAACAGGAATAGCTATATTAGTTTCAGACAGAGCAGACTTCAAAACAACAAAAGTTATCTGGGATAAAGAAAGGCATTCCATAATGATAGGGGTCAATTGTCCAAGAAGACGTAATTCCTTTTTTTTTTTTTTTTTGCGGTACGCGGGCCTCCCACTGCTGTGGCCTCTCCCATTGCGGAGCGCAGGCTCCGGACGCGCAGGCTCAGCGGCCATGGCTCATGGGCCCAGCCGCTCCCCCCGCATGTGGGATCTTCCCAGACCGGGGCACGAACCTGAGTCCCCTGCATCGGCAGGCGGACTCTCAACCACTGCGCCACCAGGGAAGCCCAAGACATAATTCTTAATATGTATGCACCTAACAGCAGAGCATCAAACTATGTAATGCAAAATTGATAAAATGCCAAGGAGAAATAGATGAATCCACTATCACAGTTAAGAGACTTCAACACCTGTCTCTCAGAAATGGACAGATTGAGCAAGCAGAAAATCAATAAGGAAACAGTTGAACTCAACACCACCAATCAAATGGATAACTGACATTTATAGACTACTCTATCCAATAACCAGAGAATACACATTCCTCTCCAAGATCACACAGGACATTCACCAAAACCACATTCTTGACAATAAAACACATTATCAAGCTTTAACCAGCAGAAACCATACACTGACTACTCTCAGACTACAATGCAATTAACTAAAAATCAACAGCAAAAAGATAACTGGAAAATCCCAAAATCCTTAGAGATTAAACAATACACTTTTTAAAATAAACACATAGGTCAAAGAAATCTCAAGAGAAATTTAAAAAAATTTTTGAACTAAATGAAAATAACACAATTTATAGAAACTTGTGGGATTCAGTGAAAGCAGTGCTTTGAGGAAAATTTATAGCACTGAATGCATTTATCAGAAAAGAAAATCTAAAATCAACCATCTAAGCTTCTATCTTAGGATAGAAAGAAATGCAGATTAAATCAAAAATAAACAGAAAAAATAAGAACTAGATCAGATATCAATGCAATTAGGAATAGAAAATAGTGAAAAATCAATGAAACCAAAAGCTGGTTCTTTGGAAGGATCAACAGAATTGATAAGCCCTGAGTAAGGCTAACTGAGAAAAAAAGAGAGACCACAAATTACTAATACCAGAAATCAAAGAGGGGATGTCACTACAAGCCCTATGGACATTAAAAGGATAATGAAAGAATACTATGAACAATTCTATGCCAACAAAGTTGATAACCTTCATAAATGGACCAATTCCTTGGAAGATACAAGCTGCCAAAACTCACACAAGAAAGAGACAATTTGAACAGGCCTCTATTAAAGAAAATTAATCAATCATTAATAGCCTTCCAAAACAGAAAGCACTAGGCCCAGACAGGTTCACTGGTGAATTCTACTAAACACTTAAGGAGCAAATTATATCAATTCTCTACAGTCTCAGAGAACAGGAGTAGAAGGAATACCTCCTAACTTATTCTATGAAGTCAGCATTACTCTAATAACAAAACCTGACAAACACATTACAAGAAAATAAAAGATTAACCTCTCTCATGAACATAGAGGCATAAGTCTTAACAAAACATTAGCAAATCAAATCCAATAATGTATACAAAGAATTCCACACCATGACCAAGTTATCCCAGAAATGCAAGACTAGTTCAACATTCAAAAATCAATTAATGTAATCCATCACATCAAGAAGATAAGAAAAATTATATGATCACATTTTAGATACAGAAAATGCAGTTGACAAAACCCAACACTCATTCATGATAAAAACTCTCAATAAACTAGGAATAGAGGAGAACTTTCTGAACTTGGTAAAGGACATCATCAAAATACCTACAGACAACATCATATTTAATGGTGAGAAACTGGAAGTTTTCCCGTTAAAATCAGGCAAAGATGTTCCCTTTCACTACTTCTTTTCAACATTTTACCGGAAGGTCCAGAATGTAGTAAGACAAGAAAAGGAAATTAAAGGTATACATATTAGTAGAAAAAAATTAAATTGTCTTCGTTCACAGATGACATTGCCATCTACATAGAAAGTGCAAAATCAACAAAAAAACTCCTGGAACTAAGCGATTACAGCAAGGTTGCAGAATACAAGGTTAATGTACAAAAGTCAATTGTTTTCCTATACACCAGCAATGAAAAAGTGGAATTTGAAATAACACAATAACATTTATGTTAGCATCCAAAAACACACATTACTTAGTATAAGTCTAACTAAGTATGTACAAGATCAATATCAGGAAAACTACAAAACTCTGATTAGCAAAATCAAAGAACTACAAAATGGACAGATATTCCATGTTCATGGATTAGGAAGACTCAATATTGTTAAGATGTCAGTTCCTCAAACTTGATCTACAGACTCAATGCAATCCAAATCAAAATCCCCCCAGTTTGGCAGTTTCTTACAAAACCAAACATTTCTTCCCATAAAATCCAGCAATTGCATTCCTTGGTATTTAACTAAAGGAATTGAAAACTTAAGTTCACACAAAAACCTGCACATGGATGTTTATAGCAGCTTTATTTGTAAATGCCCAAACTCAGAAGCAAATGAGATGTCCTTCAGTAGGTAAATGGATAAATAAACTCTGGTACATTCAGACAGTGAATATAATTCAATGTTAAGAAGAAATGAGTTATTAAACCATGAAAAGACATGGAGGAACCTTAAATAGATATTACTAGCTGAAAGAAACCAATCTGAAAAAGCTACATACATACATGTATGGTTCCACCTGTATGACATTCTGGAAAAGGCATAACTATGGAGACAGCAAACAGATCAGGAGTGGGTGGAGGGATGAACAGGCAAAGCACAGAGAGGATTTTTAGGGCAGGAAAACTACTCTGTATGCTACTCTGTATGCTACTATAATGGTGGATACATGTCATTATACATTTGTCCAAATCCACAGAATGTCCAGCACCAAGAATGAACTCTAATGTAAACTACAGACTTTGGGTGATTGTGATGTGTTGATGTATTGATAGGTTCATTAATTGTAACAAATGCACCCCTCTGGTGGGGAATGTTGGCAATGGGGGAGGCTTTCCACGTGTCGGGGCAGGGGATATATGGAAAATCTCTACCTCTCATTTTTCTGTGAAACTAAAACTGCTTTAAAAGAAAATAGTCTTAGAAAAAGTATACAAAAGGATACATTGTGATCAGGTGGGGTTTAGCTGGGAAAAAGCAAGGCTGATTAAGCTTTTGAAAATCAATCAAATCAATTCACCACAGGGCTTCCCTGGTGGCGCAGTGGTTGAGAGTCCGCCTGCCGATGCAGGGGACGCGGGCTCGTGCCCCGGTCTGGGAAGATCCCACATGCCGCAGAGCGGCTGGGCCCACAAGCCATGGCCGCCGAGCCTGCGCGTCCGGAGCCTGTACTCCACAACGGGAGAAGCCACAGCAGTGAGAGGCCCGCGTACCACAAAAACAAAAACAACAACAAAAAAAATCAATTCACCACATTAATAGACTAAAGGATAACCATTTTGGCCATCTCAGTGGAAGCAGAAAAATCATTTGAAAAACTCAATACCCATTCATTATAAAACAAACTAAAAAATTTTCAGCAAACAGAATATCCTCGAGCTGATAAAGTACATTTATCAAAAAAACAAAAAACTATAGCTGTCAACCATACTTCATGGTGAAAATCTGAATGATTTCCCTTAAGATCCAAAACAAGGCCAAGAATCTCTGCTCTCACCACTTGTATTCGACTGCACACTGGAGGTCCCAGCCAATATAACAAGGCAAGAAAAGGTATATACTTTGGAAAGGAAGAAATAAAACTGCTTTCTTCCACACATAATTGTCAACATGAAAAACCCCGAAGAACTTACAAGAATGTTACTAGAACTACAAGAAAGTTTAATGAGGTCACAGGACACAAGATCAGTATGGACATATCTATCAATTATACTTCTGAGTATTAGCAGCAAACAACTGGAAACTGAAATTAAACCAACAAAAAGAAATACTTAAGTATAAATCTAATAAAATATACACTAGCTTTCAAATGATGAAAATTAAAAAACACTAATGAAAGAAATCAAAGATCTAAATAAATGGCAAGATAAACGGGCTCATGGATTGGAAGAATCCATATTAAGATATCACTTCTTTCCAAACCGATCTATGAATTCAACCCAATTCCAATCATAATTCCAGCAGGAGTTTGGTAGAAACAAACCAGCTGCTTCTAGAACTTTTATGGAAAGGCAAAAGAACTAGAGTAACCCAAAGTATTTTGAAAAAGAACAGAGTTGGAAGACTCACACTACCTGATTTCAAGACTAACTTTAAAGCTACAGTAATTAAAATAGGGTAATTTAGGCAAAAGTATGGACACATAAAAGGAACAGAGTTCAAAAACAGACTTAAATATGGTAAAGAAGTTTTTGACAAAAGTGCCAAAGCAAATCAATATAGAAAGCACAATTACTTCTACTTTTTGAAGGACACCATTCCGAGAATGAAAAGACAAGCCACAGACTTAAAGAAAATATTTGCTGGTGAGAATAAAAACTAATATGACCATCTTGGACATCAGTTTGGCAATTTCTTATAAGTGAAATGTATATTTACCATATGATTTAACAATCCTACTGCAAGGTATTTAGGTAAACAAAATAAGAAGTTATAGTCACAGAAAAAAACTTTACAGGAGTGCTTACAGCTACTTAACCACCAAAATCTGGAAATGCCCCTCAACTGGTGAATAGACAGACAAGCTGTGGTACATCCAAGCAATGGAATACTATGCAACAATAAGGAAGAAACTACTAATACACACCACAATATGAATGAATCTCAAATGGATTACACTAAGTAAAAGAAGCCAGACTCCAAAGGCTATATGCTGTATGATTCCATTTACGTGACATTCTGGAAAGGGAGGACTCTGAAAAAAAAACAGGGATTCTCCAGGATGGGGATGGCATAATTCTTTAAGGTGATAAATGTTCTCTAGTGGTTACACAACTACATGATCTGTCAAAACTCACAGAACCACATACTACAAAGTATGAATTTTATGTAAATTATATCAACTAAAAAAATGACAAAAATAAAAATAGGAAAAATAATATGGAAGGAAAACTAAGACAATATAACATGAAAGTAACTCATGCCCTTAAAATAGAGAATCCTCTAAATAAATAAAACAAAAAAGGACATTCAAAGATATAATACAATAACAACTTCCTTAAAGAAATGTCTGTATTTTCAAAAGAACGATATTTTCCAGAAAAAAAAAGTGATAAAAGATTTAAAGTCAGACATACTTGGTTAATTTCAAAGATAAGTAAAGCTCTTCAGATACCCAAGCAGAAGAAACAGGTCAATTATGTATATGAGATGTGTTGGAAGGGAATGACTACCAGGGTGGGATAAGACAGAACACAATTCATAGAAATAACTACAAAGTCCTGAAGGAAATGGGTATACTATTATACCAGTCTACAATGTCTCTCAAAAACATATGAGGCATTTTTAAATATGAAAAATTCAGGGATTTCATCATCCATAAATCCTTTTTGAAAAAATCTACTGGTCGACCAAATTTGGTCAATTATGAGATGACATTAATATTAAAAAAAAAAAAAACTGGGAGAAGCCATGGTAAAAAAGAATGCTTTGAGCTTTGAATCCATTTAAGTGTAGAACTGTGGTTTTCCATCAGAATCACGAGGAGAGCATATTAAAATAGAATGCTGGGGCCCAGTCAGTGTTTCCAGTAAGTCTCCTAGTGTGCTGATGCTACTGGGTCCCAGATATTTTAAGGATGACTGGTTTAGTTCTAAGATTAAACAACTGTGGGAATTATGGTTATAACACAATACAGCCATATATAAAAAATAATACAAAGGAATTCTGGTTAAAGATGGCAAACTGAATATATGAATTACTTTAGAAACACCAATAAAATGAAAAATAAAAGGATTTTTAACAGAAGGAATAAACTTAAAAAGTAAAAAAAAAAACAAAACCCAGGAGAATAAACTGTAAGGAACAAAATAATAACTGATTTAATGGGTCAAGAAAGTTGAATTATAAACCATCAAAGGAAAAAGTAAGGAAAAAGTTAAGCAATAAAATTTGTATAGAATCCTCAAATACATCAGGAATTGGTGGCACCAGGTGCCTCCATAAGTGAGACTGAAGGTAGAGGTGAAAATAGGATGATTAGTTGAATGTTTTTTTAAAGAGCAGCTAAGACTCTTAAATTTCATTCCCTTTCTTACACTGGCCAAGTGAAGAGGATAAAGCAGGATTTCTCAACCATGGCACTACTCACATCCTGGGCCAAATAATTCTTTGTTGTTGAGGACTATCCTGTGTATTGTGAAATATTTAGCAGTATCCTACCCACTTGATGCTATTAGCACCCCTTATCCCAAGTTGTGACAATGAAAAATACCTGCAGACATTGCCAAATATTCCCTGTGGGACAGCTGAGAACCACTGCTCTAGAAACACCTCCTTAGAGAACTCTTTCATCTCCTGATGAAGAAATGTTTACTTAACATTCAGCAATTCCTTTACTTTTATATTCTTTTGTTAAATTCAGAAAAAAAATTAAATTCTTTAAAAATACATGTCCACCATGCTACCATTCCTTAACAAGGTATTTTTGTCTGTTCATTCATCCAACTGTATATATGCATTGAGAGAGAAGAAATGTTATTGGTGGTGGGACTTTGTTGGTGACATTTACATTTTGTACTCTGCACTGCTTGGCTATTCATAACAACTGTGAATCATTTCTACAAAATCAAGTCATTGTACTAAAAAATAAAAATCTAGCAGAGGCTGCACAAAATAAGCAGTCAGGAATCACAAGCTCCTTCTTCTCAATTACTTAACTACATTAAATATCTTGGGCAAAAAGTGATAGTTACTGTATATAAAGTACAGTGATTCAAAATATCAATGCTATTCACTAACAGCATTGTAAGAGTGGGGTGGGGAAAAGCACTTAAGTAGGCATATATTGCTGGTAATGTAGTTACAGGATTAGGCAGGAGGTCCACAGAGGTTTACAATAATGCTTAAAGTAATCATCAATCAAATAACCATGCTTGAACCAAGGATTAAGATCAATCTAATTCTAGGCCACTTAACAGCAAAAACACAAAACAAAAAAACCACAAAATGAAATTAAAAAATTAACACTCTAATCTCTATACAGTAGTGTTACATGTAATCTTTTTATACTTTTTTTCATAGTTGAGGTATTTTCTACAGTTTTATAGAACAAAAAACCTTTACAAAAATTGATTAAGTCTAAAGAAACTGGAGCAAGGGAAGAATGAGGTTCATTTTAATTCTGGCTTAACTGATCTAAGTTAATGACTTACTATATACAAATAACAGGCCCACTTGATAAATGGACAAAATCTGACTTTACAAATCGAATTAAACATCCCCCAAATTAAGACAATTCTATAATAATCATTTTGTAATACATTTAAATTATTACACTAAATATGCCTCTTATAAGATACTCAATGGGTTCAAGTGATTCTCTACTTTCTGAGCTTTGAAAGAAAGAAAAATATACCAGCTTTCCACACCGAACTACAAGAAAAAATAACATAATCAAGACAATGACCTGGGTTGGAGTAACCTCTATGTATTATTTAACTAAAATTTAACACTTATAGTTCAAGCCATATCAAAAACTTTTTAAAAAGAGATAAGGTATGTAAAACACTAAAAATGCTGGCTAATGTATATAATGGGGTCATCTGAGAAGTCAGACCAGCAATTGTTATAAGTGGAATTTATAAATCATGGATTAAAGAAATATGACTTGAACCCAAATATCTCGCCCCATATTACAAATATCTTTATTAACTGTAAAGTCAAATTTTGTCTATTGGGGACCGGGGGAGTGGTTATATCAAACTCAAATTTATTTGTACCACATGAAACAAGAAATCTTGCCACTATAATGAAGAATAGTGTCATTCTAACAACGCTATCTAATCAAAATGCAACGTGCACCTAATTAAAAGTGAGATGTCATATTACGCAAGCATCTTTATGTCAAAAAACTGGTATTTAATACCACAGAACTGACCAGCTTTTCCAGATACATAAATTATTACTTGAGAAGTACCTAATTTTCTCATACCATTGAGGTCGAGGACACAGTCGCAGAGTTAGGACCATTTAAAAAGGATATAACTATATCAGTATTACTGCCAAGCTGCCCTACATATCCGTCACTTATTTGTAGCCTGCGCGACAGAACAAAGAGGCCGACATGCCTCCAGGGATGACAGTGCTGCAGTCTGAGGTCGCTGGGAAGAGATGACGAGAAGAGATGGGGTACTCCACAAAAGGAAGGGGCCTAAAACCTTTGTAGAAATAGCCTAGGCAGACATAAGAAAAATCGGACAAAAGGGGGCCTGGAAGAATCGGGAAAAGCTTTCACGAAAGACGGGTAGGGGAGGGAGACTACCAGCTCTCTGCTACACTTCTCCCATCGGGGTCAACTTCTCATGTCCATTGCTCCTCACGGCCACCCCGGTCAGCTCTTCGAAAGACTCAGGGCCCCGAAGCTGAGTCGGAGTGGCCAGGCGAGACAGGGAGAAAATGGGGAAGGAAGGCACTGCCCGTTGGGTGGGGTACCACGGTCTCTCTAGGCCTCACCCGCCCAGCTCTGGTGCCTTTCTTCTGTCTCTCACGCTAGCACTCCGAAGGCCGCTAAAAACCACCTTACCCAGCTCGCCATGGAGCACAGCCCCAAGACGCTCCCCATCTTCACAGCGTCGCAGGAGTAGCAGATGCCAACAAGATGGAGACAGCTCCTCTCCCTTTTTCGTGCTTATTTACTAACTACAAGCCACTTCCGGCGCAGAGCCCACCCCGCCCCTCAGTTGCGTCACTTCCTTCGTGGCCTGGGGAGGCGGAGGGTGCAGTGCTGGGGTGGCGCATGCGCGACCCGGGAAGCCGAGTCTGTCTCCTTCCGCGATTACTCTTCTAATTCAACTCCCGAACGCGTCTCGTTTTTCAACTTTTGCATCTTTTTTTCCCCACTTATGTTCTCAATTTATTTCTGAAGGCCAGTGCCTAGGCCAAGTTTTACTGGGATATTTCTACTCATTTGGGTGCTTCCAATTCTATCACTATTTGCGATTGAGAACGCATTTTAATTTCTTGTCCTTATTAAGATGTTACAAGAAGTTTGCACATTTAAAAATTTTAAATGACTTAGATAAGACATAGTAATAATTCAAACATGTTATTGATTCTACTGAATGTCACGAGCTGTTGAGGAAACATTTAGAACCCTGTCCATAGGTGATAATGGACATCTCCAGGGAATGTATTCACTAAAAGTTCCAGTTATTTTTATAGTGATTAGTCCCTGAAGATATTCTGAGAAAAGAGATCCCTTGATACCTTTATGGATAAAACCCATATAGTAGTTAATCTTAATTGATCACCTAGAGAGCTACTCAGTTGCAATTTATGACTGCAGAGCTGTGTCTTTTCCTCAGGTAGGCTTATAGTTATTTGTATGAGATCGACCTCTTGTATGCAATCCAAAAATAAAGTGGTATATCCACTATAAAGATCATAGCTTCTACACAAGTTTGATTTATCACAATCCTTGGGAAGACATTTTAGGGACTCTACAATTATGGGAGATCAGAAGACGTACCAAATCCAGTTAAGAAGGAGTGGCGTGCGAGTAGTACAGAGTTTCAAGACAGAGGGGCAGATCCACATTTTCATCTCCGTAAGGGGATTCATCTGGATGCCTAATGGGCAATTAAATGCAAAGTGTAAGAAAGTGAAGTATCACCCAATAAGCTATTAATACAAACATCTTTAAAATTTGAAATATTTTGACCTACAAAAAGGTAAAGAGAATAACGTCATAACCATGAACTTTCCCCTGTCTTCAAGAAATAAAACATTACAAATAGAATTGCTCCTCCCCCTCCACCAAGAGATGATCATAATGAATGAATGTTAGGGGCCAACTAGCAATCTTGCTACAATGTCTTCAATTTATTGACTGTTGCAAATTGCTCTTCAAAGTGGTTTTACCAATGTACACTTTCTCCAGCAGTGTATGAGAATTGCTCCACATCTTTCTCAGCACTTGGGTTTGTCACACTTTAGCTAACATGAGAGAAGTGAAATGTCTCATTATACTATCAATTTGCATTTCCCTGATAACTAGTAAGATTGAGAACTTTTGTTATTGACCATTGCAACATCATCTTCTGAATAAAGTGCCTTTTCAAGTTTTTTGTCCATTTATCAGTTGGGTTATCCATCTATATTTTATTGATTTGTAGATGGTTTTAATATATTTTTGGATACAAATTCTTTGTTATGTGTGGAGCAATTACATCTCCCAGTCTGGACTTATTCTTTCACTTTTTTGTGGTGTCCTTTGATGACACCTCAGCGTAGTTTTAAATTTACTATAATGTAGTCAAATTTGACAAACTTGATCCTTAAGTTACATGATTTTGTTGTTTAGAACTGCTTACTAGTACCAAGATTTTAGAGATACTTTCCTTTGTATATTTTCTTCTAGTTTTAATGTTTTGCTCTTAAACACTTAGGTTTTTAATCCACTTAGAGCTGATTTTTGTGTATGGTATGAGGTAGAAATCCAGTCAATGATGTGATGGTAAACTGCCTCTCCAGGGGGGGAAAAATAGCCCCGATATGTAGCATTTGCAGGTTTCCAGTATAAATACTCCCACTGTGGCTGATTTCCATCTACCATTGTTTTAACAATACACTTGTGAAATTCTTGACTATTTATTTAGCAACTGGTCGGTTTGATCTAGCACCAACATACCACTAGGTCCACTTGTATTCTAGTTTTTCTTATGGATAACCAATTGTTCTAGTATGAATTTTAGAATAATAATCCTTTCTCTCTCATCTCATATGGCAGCAATACCATTGCCGTCATATGTCACATTTCATACACATGTGTCTGTTTCTGAACTCTATTCTATTTTATGGATTGAGTTGTCCATCTATACATAGTTTACTAACACATAGTTTTATAGTTGCATCTCTAAATACGTGGTTTTAATTATAGTTGCTTTAAAGTAAGTCTTGATATCCGGAAGGGTTTCTATACCTTACTCTTCATACTTGTTTTGGCTGTTCTTGATGCTTTATATATATATTTTAGAGTCAAGTTGTCAAGTTTGGATAATAAATTATATAGCCTCAGTAATCATAAGAGTTTGATCATATTTTAGAGGTGTGTGATAAATTTGACTATAAGCTTCTTAGTGGCTAGAGAGTTTCTCAAAGAGACATTATTTGCATTTTAGATTGGACAGTACTTTATTATGTGAGATTATGCTTTATGAGACAGATTTGTTAGTATTACTAACCTCCACTCACTAACTGTCAGAATTATCCCCTACTCCTAATTATTGTGATACCCACTAAGGGACAATATAACCATTAGTTGTAAACCAATAGTAAAGCAAAGAAAGAATTATTAGTTATAATTAACAGATTGTCTCCTTGCCAGTAGTGAAAGAGTTAAAATGATGGCTTTTTTAGATTTGTGTTCGAAGACAACCCAAAACATGTTTTCAGTACAAATCAGCAATTCAGTAGGAGCAGTTTCTCCAGGCTACTTCTTATAGTACAAGTCAAAGTCATAATGCCAAAGCACAAATCAGTAAAAGTAAGTAAATTAGGAGTTTTAAAAAATGCTAATTGCTCATTTCTCCTATGGTGTGACCTGATTCAGGGATCAACTTTAGAAGATCTCAAGTGGGCAATTTCCAAAAATAATTAGAAATGCTAATAGGTATCCACCCCCGAAAATATTTCAAATATGTTTGGGTGGTACTGCGTATTATATTCTTGTGATTGGTGTTGCATGTTAACATTTGAAACATTTGACTTTTAAAAACACTTTTTTCTTTTCCAAGAAACATGTATTAATATCTATCATAATTAATATTCTGTGGAAGATAGTTTAAGATATGCTGATGGAGGAAAGGATGGACTGCAGAGCCTTCTGGCAATCCTCCTAAAATATCATTTTTCATAACTGAGCTTTTGGTCATTAGATCAAAAGATTAGATCTTTTTGAGCATTAGAGAGCTCAAGGTTATATTCTTTGGCAAGAATGTGAGCATGCTCTATGTTGCCAATTAAAGACAAGATATAAACTTTGGCATTAAAATAAATGGAATTTAAAATTAATAGTCTCAGGGAAATTCAGGAGTAAGACCAAGACACAGGTCAGAATAGACATGCACAGGAGTGGGCTGAGAGAATTCTGGAATACTATAGGCAGGCTTAAGATTTTCCTCAGGAAACATTCTGGGCTCATTCTCACTTATGGATGAACAAAGAATCAAAGCTCCCAAGTAGAGCATGATTGTGATAATTTTAGCCTGAGAAAAATGTAAAGCAGGGTTACCAAATTTATCCTGTTAATAGTAAATGTTTCAATAATACATTAATAAAAATCAGCTTAGACCAGTGTAATCCCCAGGATGAACTGGGCACAAAATTTACCCTAATGTAACTAAATAAGTTACTCTGAAATTTAGGCTTATTGACTATCAGTCATTAGTATTGTGAGAGTATCTACCCAAATAATAATTTTGGTTTCAGAATTTACCTGTATGGCAATAAAACCATATCTTCAGTGTAAAGGAAAATACTTAATATTTTTTCTGGCAATTCATGCCTATTTTCAAGTCATAAAAAGGATCAAAACACATCTTTGCTCTATAATACTCTGGAAATTACTATCTGATCTGGAAGGAGACCATTCGATTATCCCTATTTCTCAGATTATATTAAAGTACAAGTTTAAGAAAAACAAAAGTAGTCAGGCTTCATATTAAATTGATATAGCATAGTCCATGACTGACTTTTTCCTCCAGAATAAGCATGAATAATGAAAGGTCTTTCTAAACATTAGTTATAGATATCTCATAGTCATGCACTACTCCTTCTTGAGTGTTTATTATTACAGAGTAATATAGAACCGACATTCTGGACTTCATGGCATTGTACCTTTTGGAGCCTACCTCATACTTACTGCTGAGCTGCTGTAGTTTCTGCTCCCTGATAATTAACACTGTTGAAATTCTTTTTTTTAAGAAAGTTTTTTTCTTTTAAATTTTATTTATTTATTTTTGGCTGTGTCGGGTCCTCGTTTACTGTGCAAGGGCTTTCTCCAGTTGCGGTGAGCGAGGGCCATTCTTCATCGCGGTGCGCGGGCCTCTCACTGTCGCGGCCTCTCTTGTTGCGGAGCACAGGCTCCAGACGCGCAGGCTCCAGACGCGCAGGCTCCAGACGCGCAGGCTCAGTAGTTGTGGCTCACGGGCCCAGTTGCTCCGCGGCATGTGGGATCTTCCCAGACCAGGGCTCGAACCCGTGTCCCCTGCATTGGCAGGCAGATTCTCAACCACTGCGCCACGAGGGAAGCCCGAAACTCTTCTTTTAAGAGGTGGAGGTTTTCCCTTTCTTACTATCTATGTATAGACTGGGAAGAAAGTAGTTCAGTATCTCATTCAGGTGCTGGCAATTTAAGGAAGCATGCGGAGTATACAGAGTTCCTGTTGTAGATTACCAATGATGACCTATGGGACAATTTCCACTGCTGCCTTGGCTGGTTGCTGCTGCCATGCTCCTCTCTATATTGTCTAGCGATCATCCGCAGAAAATTCCTTCCTCACTAAATGTTACTGGAGATGCCTGTGCCCAGAAGCCAGCGGTCTGTAACCTTTCACCCTCTCCTGTAATTCCTCACCCATATCCATAAGGAAATGGTTTAGTATCTTGCACAACACTTTAAAAGTTCCCAGTTTAACCTAGAATTAGTGTCCTTCCATCAAGATTAACTGATATTAGACTTACCTTTGGTCCCAAGGTTTTCCTGCCTTTATACAAATTTCTGTATCAACTTTAAAGCTAATTTCTTAATGGGCTATAGCTATGAAACATTGTGAAAATAGAACAGATTTTTAATGGAAAATAATCAGGTCATATTTCGCTGTAAATTAGGGATTTTGTTATTTAGTTCCCCTGTCCTCAGTAGACCAACACTGAAACTATTGAGGGATAAAACACCTTGGGCCCTCGAAATAAATTGTCTTAAAGGATGAGTAAAATTTTGCATTTATAAGGAGAAAAAAGGCCTATAAAAAGTATTTTATGACTAATCCTAAATGTAAACATGTTTAAATATTTCACCATATGTTCTTTAAGAATAAGCCAGAAATAGATTAGGACATAATAGCCTATAGAGGTCAGTATAAACTTAGAATTGGAAGAGACCATATCCTGATTTAAGATAGGCTTTTTTCAGTGATCTTGATATTTAAAATCATGATAGTAATAATGTTAAAGGCACACTCTCCTAAACTATTAACTTAATATTAAAAATATAAATGGGGCTTCCCTGGTGGCGCAGTGGTTGGGAGTCCACCTGCCGGTGCAGGGGACACAGGTTCGTGCCCCGGTCCGGGAGGGTCCCACATGCCGCGGAGCGGCTGGGCCTGTGAGCCATGGCCGCTGAGCCTGTGCTCCGCAGCGGGAGAAGCCACAGCAGTGAGAGGCCCATGTACTGCAAAACACAAAAAAAACATAAAAATATAAATGAATCTTTTTCTTTCCACACAGATTTTCTTTTTTTTGCTCAAATCTAAGCCAGTAATTCTCATGGACAATCAGATGTTTATGCCAGTGAAGTAGATGACTACAAAAATAGAATATTTATTTCAGGCAGAACATATGTAAATTTAGGGACAAAAAGCAAATATTCACAATGTAAATAATGAAGTGGATAGAGAATTCAAATGTTTCTAATGTTTAATGTTTTATAATCATTGATAGTGACTACTTGAAGAAACATTAGCGGCATTCTAAAACATTTTGCCTCTCAAGGGCAGTTAGCTGAAATATGTTTAGTATTTACTGATCGCACATAGAAACTGATCAAGTATAATGTTACTATATTGAAGATATATTAAAATATTAAAATCAAGCATTCATTTACCCAAAAATGTTATTTATTATGCTACAGAAAAGAGCCAACTACTTCTGTTGGGACATTCATCAGATTTTTGAATTCTTATTAAATATGTTATGAAGGTAATGTCTAAATCAGTACTGTGCAATAGAAATATACAGTGCATCCGTAATTTAAAATTTTCTTGTAGCCACATTAAAAAGAAAAAGAAAGATGAAATTAATTTTAACAATACATTTAACCCAATACATCCAAAATATTATCATTTCAACATGACATTAATATAAAAATTATTAATAACATGTTTTACATTATTTTTCATAAGTCTTCTAAGTCTGGTTTGTATTATAACTTATAGCGCATCTCAATTCAGATCAGCCATATTACAAGAGTTCAATAGCTCACATATTGGACAACACGTATCTAAATGCTGAGAGAAAAAATTGAGGCAGTTATCCAGGTGATCCAGCTCAAGCTAAACAAACAAGCAAAACATACTTTTCTTTGGATAAATTATTAAGCTATTTCAGGATAAAGTGGTTTTAAGCCTGTACATTTACTTCAGGTATTGAATCTGTTTCATCTAATTAATATTTTGTATAAAAATCAAATCCAATAGACTTCAATGAAGGGTAAATGTTAAGTTCTTATAATTATTTAGGCTATCATACTGCTATTTTTATATGTATGAAATGCACCAGATTTGAGTTTCAAGCATTCCAAATAATCCATAATTCTGTTTTAACCAACTTATCATCTGATAAGTTTCTATGGCCTTAGCTTTCTCCCCTCCAGAGTTAATTGTAACAGTAGGGTGCTCCCAGGAAGTCCTTGACACTTTAGGCAGCCTGATTTCAAATAATTCCAGACAGTGCTTGTTGATTCTCGCTCAGCTCTCCACACCTCATTCCACTACCTGTATTCTCTGTTACCCCATATAACACTTCTGCAAATTCTTACATAAAGGTGATCTCTTCTTGTTCTCTTTTTGCTGAATGATCAAGAACTTTGGGTACTCTTTTTTTTCACAGTCTTTCCTTTCTTGAAGATTTGCTTTAACTCCAAAAACAGTTAGAACAAAAGTGTGGACACCCTTCCACACTTTCCCTACCCAGTTTTACTCAACCCAATAATTAACTGGTAAGGTCCTAATTTCTTCATAAAGCATCGCAGTATTTCCTAGTACCCCAGTCTTCATATATGGAACCCATTCTGCATCACCTGCAAAAATCCTATGTGTAGCTGTTGGTAGCATCCAGTTGTGTCATTTCTTCTATTGTTTTCCCCAAACTTGTTTCTGGTATAGCTTGGCCTCGCTTCCATGAATTCTGCCATATTGCTCATAGATCTGTCTTCCTCCAGAAACAGTCCTATCTTCTTTAAAGATCTGGTGTTAGACGAAGCTCATGCGTGAGCCAACCAGAAACCATTTTCCATTGACATCTCTCAAAGGGAATTTCCTGCCTCAATTGGCCCGTCTTATTTATATTGTATAGTAGAGTTCAGTTTTTTGGGGATCATCCAGTTTTTGAAATCCTGTCAGGGGCTATTGGGCTGAGAGCAGAGCTCTCTCCATCTAGTTTCTCTGCCGTGGAAAGAACATTTCCAGTACGATTAATATAAATGCACATTTCTCCTTCCCAGAAATACTCATCCAGCTACATATAAAAGTGTACTCCTTTTTCTATGGTATGCTTTCATCCAGGCATGGTTGGACAGCAATTTCAAACAGTAGTCTTTAGTAAGAGAGAAAAAACATGAACAGAATTGGTTAACATAATAATACATGGAAATTACGCTTTAAGAAGTAGCTTTTACAAATGGAATCCAAAAGATGGACTTTTCCCATTGTATCTCCATACAGAAAAGCCTTGGATTGAATGGCAGTTGAGAGAAATGTTTTAGAGAAATGCTTAAACCTGAAGTAAGGCTGCCAGTGCTTAAATGCTAGTTCCACCTCAAATTAGCTGTCAATTTTCTTAATTTCAAGTCCAGTAACTTTACTAGGATATATCTTAGTATTAAACACTCTGAGTCAAGTTTCCGTGAAGTATGAGGAACCCTTTCATGAGCAAATTTAAGGTGTTTTTTTTCCAGGAAGGTTGCCTTGAATTGTATCTTTAATTATTTCTATTATTTTTATAGAAACACCAATTATTTATATATTGACTCTCTTTTGCCTATCTTTCATACATATTATCTTCTTTCATAGCCTTTTAAATTCTTTACAGTTGATCCTTGAACAACGCAGGGGTTAATCTGTGTAAAATTTATAGTTGGCCTTCCATATGTGCCGTTCCTCCACATTCATGATACAACCATCGATGGAACATGTAGTGCTCTACTATTTACTATTGAAAAATATCTGCATATAAGTCAACCTGCACAGTTCAAACCTGTGTTGTCCAAGGGTCAACTTTATTTCTATTTTATTTTGTTCAGTTTCTTCCACTTAGTGTCTGACCTCTGCCAATTCACAATTTCTCTTTTCCTACACTTTCCCCATCTCTTCACTACGTTCTTATGTCTATTTTCACTTATTCAATACTTCATAGAAGTCGATTTGCTTGTTTAAGATCATGGTTATCTATTTTATTTGCTCTACCACATTGCTTTTCTCGTCCATGATCACCATTTGCCATTTGTTTTTCTTATTTCTTCTCTCCTTATTCCTTATAATATCCTTATATAGATCTTGTGCTCATACTATTTTAATATTTCATCTTTAAATGGTGAGTTTCATCCTAGACTTGGTAATTAAAGGAGATTCATATGGAGAAATATCTAGCACCATGTTCTATCTATCTGAAAATTTCCTTTTGACCTTGGATATTTTGGGGGGCGGGGGTGCAGCTGTGTCATTTTTATTTCATTTCTCCTTAGCCAGTGAAATTTTTCCCACTCCTTACTGCCCCACCAAAGTTTTTTTATTTCTCCTGTTTCCTCTTTTATTCTACTACCATAGAGTCCTTCCTTCCTAAATGAACTTATTTTCATGATGCTTCAGTTAACCCTACCTCTGCTTTTCAAACCCAAATTAGGTCCAGAGAAGCACTGCAACATTGTCTACCAATGATTTTAATGATTGCAAATAAGGAATTGAGGTTTTCACCTCCAAGTGTACTCTTTCCCATTGAGAAGTGGATTTTGCTGGTTCTATTGGGGATCTACAACCAAGGCAAACCCTCTTTGCTTCCTCCTAAATGTACTATTATTTTATCTCCAGTAGTTTATGTCAGCCTTTCCTCCAATTTCATCTAGGATTTAGCTATTCCCTAATTTCGCTAAAAATGAGATTGTGTAGTTTTGTTTTCTTTCTCCTCATTCCTTTTGGATGATTTCAAGGAATAGAATAGGGAAAATGCCAACTTCCACTTCCATCTTGCGACTGGAAGCCCAGTATTATAACTTGCATTTCATCGATCACTCCATGTTACTAGGAATTTACCCAACATGCCATGAACTTTCTTATCTTTCTGTCTTTGCTCATGTATATAATTCTACATGAAATATTCTCAGCACCATTCCCCATAAATGCTTGTATCTAGCTGGTACCGATTCATCCACTAAAACTCAGCTTAGGTGCATCTCCTTTATGGCATTTCCCTGACAGCCTCCCCTTCTTTCCTTGACTAATTCCTAACATTAAGTGTGATGACTTAACTACTCTCTATGTAACCTATGCATTTTTGCAAGAGTGCATTTACCTCATTGTATTGTCTGTTGTAATTTATTAACCTCCCAAACCATCCTAAGCTTCTTGAGGAAAGTGAGTGTGTCTTAGGCATTTTTGTATCCTCAGGCTAAAAAAACGTTAGGCCTTTGACAGGCAATCAATAAAGTTAGTTGAATGAATAAATGTATTATTTACAAAAAAAACCCTGAAAATATCGGTAACTGATATGTGATCAGTAACATCACACTCCTGAACATAAATTCAACTAGAATTTAAAGTTTTTAGAAAGTTTGACAAATAATTGTTCATAACTATAAAAAGTAGCAATTCAGTTCAGGGAATATAGATTTGTGTGAATAAGATTACAAGTGGATCTATTTATTTCTTAGAGATCTCCATAGCAAGTCCATTTGCTGTTCAATGGAAATGTAATTTTTGTTGCTTCCAGTAACCCATGCTCCACCTGTGATCTGTCAGCAAGTAGTGTTATTTCTGTCTTTTGTATCCTCATCAGCAATAATTATTGCAATTGTATCTTAGCTTACAATTCTCATTCTGTAGTGTAAGAAAGAAATTCTATTATTCTTTCTGCAATAAATAAATAACTGGAAAATTTAGCTTTTTAGTAAAATTTTAAAGGTAAGTATACTTTCATACAATCTAGAATCATATATCTTAATGTTAAGTTTAAGGGTACAGTGTTTTGCTTTTAGCCCCTTGGGAAATGTATCTCTGACATTTAGCAATATAAATCTGACATATATTTTCCTCAGTTGTGCATGAGCAAAACTGCACTGAATTTGGTTGTTTACTCTATAAACCTTTTGGAAGTAAAAACAAGCACATAAAAAAGAGTATCATATGATTTTTTTAAAAAATTGTTTTTGCTTTGTTTTGAGGAAAAGGTAGTACTACATAGACTGCATACTATTCTTCATTTACTATAAAGAATAAATATAAAAGAACACATTTTATTGTTCAACCAAATAAAAGATATAATAAAACTAGTTAAATATATGTGTATTGATAGGAATAATAAAAATTATGTTGCATGATAATTAGTTATAAATAATAGGTTCTAATATGCTTACAGTTGCCATCTTTATTTATTTAATTTTTGGCTGCGTTGGGTCTTCATTGCTGTGCGTGGGCTTTCTCTAGTTGCAGCGAGCAGGGGCTACTCTTTGTTGACGTGCGTGGGCTTCTCATTGCGGTGTCTTCTCTTGTTGCAGTTGCAGAACACGGGCTATAGGCACACAGGCTTCAGTAGTTGTGGCCCACGGGCTCAGCAGTTGTAGCTTGTGGGCTCTAGAGTAGTTGTGGTGCATGGGCTTAATTGCTCCGCAGCATGTGGCATCTTCCCGGACCAGGGCTTGAACCGTGTCCCCTGAATTGGCAGGTGGATTCTTAACCTCTGTGCCACCAGAGAAGCCCCAGTTGCCATCTTTATCTTTATCTGTGTGTGAAAAATAGAAGGTAAACATGTGTTTTATGTAATGTTTGACTAAGTGCATGGTGCTTAAACAGTTTACCAATATATATAGAGAGAATATTTTTTGATATTTTACTTGTAGAAGAGTGAGTTTTAAACAAAGAAAGCAGTTAAGACTTCTGTGACAAAAAATCGATACCTCTATCACACTGCTCCAATACTTCTATGTTATTTTTAAACAATTACCTGCTCTACCGTCCCTAATCTAGCCTTGATTAGATAAACCACTCTACCTTAAGCTGTTCAACTATCATTTCCATATGGTGGTGTTTAGGGGGTCTTGGTCCATTTCTGAGAGAGAGAGAGAGAGAGACAGTGGCAGATATCTCATCAAATTCCTAGGAGTGAAACAAATGGAAAACATTAGAAATGGAGTACTGCCATCAAGAATAAACAAAACCAACATGTTTATCATGAAACTCAAGCAATCACTCAAATCTTTAGTAGTGTATGCTTACAGAATTTTTGTCAAGGTACAAAATAAAATCTAAGGAAACTATCAGCACTTTGGTAAAACACTTCAATCATAAAATTGCTACTAGGTTGATATCCTTCTTCATATGTATGTATTTCCTTGCTTGATCATGAGGAAATTTAATGATGATTAAGGGTTCAGTCTCTTTTTTTTTTTTTTTTTTTTGCGGTACGCGGGCCTCTCACTGTTGTGGCCTCTCCCGCTGCAGAGCACAGGCTCCTGACGCGCAGGCTCAGCTGCCATGGCTCACGGGGCCAGCCGCTCCGCGGCATGTGGGATCTTCCCGTACCGGGGCACGAGCCCGTGTCCCCTGCATCGGCAGGCAGACTCTCAACCACTGCGCCACCAGGGAATCCAAGGGTTCAGTCTCTTGAGCAAACTGCTTAAACAGTTTTACCTTGGTTCCCTCATTTGTGAAACACAGAAAATTTGAGTATTACTTTATAGGGCTCTTATGATGATTAAAAGATATAATATGTCTAATATGTGTAGTGGCACAAAGTAAATGCTCAAGAAGGTGCTGTATTATTTTCCTATGGCTGCTGTAACAAATTACCACAAACTTAGTGGTGTAAAGGAACACAAATTTATTATCTTATAGTTTTGAAGGTCAGAAGTCCAAAATAGGTCTCACTGGGCTAAAATCAAGGTGTTGGTAGGACTGTGTTCTTTCTGGAAGCTTTGGGGAGAATCCATTGCCTTGCCTTTTCTAACTTCTGGAGGTTGTCCATTTTCCTTGGCTTACAATCCCTCATCACTTCAACTTCTACTGTGTTGTCATATTTCTCTCTCTGACTCTCTCTTTATTTTATAATGATTCTTGTGATTATGTTGGGCCCAACTGGATAATCTAGGCTAATTTTCTATTTCCAGATTATAAACTTAATCATACCTGAAAAATCCCCTTTGCCTTGTAAGGTAACATACTCACAAGTTCTGGAAATTAGGATGTGGCCTTTTTTGTAGGGGCCATTATTCAACCTACTACATGTACTGTGATTTTGGCAATAACTGCAGAGTTTGTCATTGTCTGGTTAATGAGTTTTTTATTCTCCTTAATCTTTACATAATTTTTGTCTGTGGAAAATAACTTTTAAGAAAAGATTTCAATATTATTCAGAAATAAATAACACATTTGCAAAATATATACTTGAAAATTTTAATGAAGCTTCTGGCTTGTTTTTTAAGGTCTTCTCTGAAGAAGCATACCGTTATACATTTAAGTAATGTGTAGCCTTCACCATGTCCCAAACACTATACCCAGCAGTTAATCACACAATACCTATGCAATTTACTGTATTTGCAAAATGAAAACATGCCCTTTACATAGTAGGTATGTTTAAGTAAATGTTTGTTGAATTAATTAATGAATTACAGAGCTGGTGTGATATGAACTTGACTATTCCTTTTAGTTCTGTTTCCCTGCTTGAATACCCCACTATAGTATAAATTACATAAGGTCATAGATTATTTTATATGCTCTGATAGTTTTATTTTATATGTCTGATAGTACTCATCATGCATCTACATATAATATACATTCAATAAACACTTATAAATGAGTGAATTTAAGAGTGAACTTGATGGCAGGGGGAGATAAGAGAAGGTGGATTTGGACGACACTAAGTACTTACTTAGGGTCCCTTTTTGCCTTCTCTTACTCTTGCAGTGAAAATATCTCTTTAGGAGATGAAAAATTTCTGATGTCTTTCAAAATTATTTTCTTGGAAAATAATCTAAGTTACTAAAATCTGGAAATCATGTTTATTTTTTCCCAGATTGATTATTATTTTCTATGAAAAAAATCGAGCAAGTACATTGATAGTCTTAAATAAATAGCTATTATTAAATCTCACAATATTAACAAATTTAGAGATAAGCAATCTGTGACATTAACCGTTGAGAAAATCTCCTAGAGTTTTCTTCCTACTTCCTATCCCATCCCCCCAAATTCCAGTAAAATAGAAGGGCTTTAATGCTGTTGGGGAGGAAGAAAGGTTTCTCTACCCTTCCAGGTTCTTGGGGCTGGTCAAAGAATTAAATTAACATGAGATAGATTAACCAGAGAAAAATCAAACAAAATTTTAATAACATACACCCTTGGGTGAGACCCAGAAAAACTGAGTGACTTGTCAAAATGACTAAAACCCTCACCTTAAGTACTATCTTCAGCTAAAGACAAAAGAAGATGTTGGGGGTGGTGGCTTGGGACTTCAAAGGGTAGGAAGGCAATTCACATGGAGATGGCAAATCAAAAGTTTGGTAAACAAATGTTTGCTGGGCCGCACAGAGACAATAGGACACAGAGTCTCTGATCTCTAAGTTTTCCCCACAATACCTAGCCTATGTTCATTGCAGACATCTCTGGTAATAGCTCTATTCTTGTAATTAACCCTCTAAATTCTTTAGGCAGTTAGGGGAAAGGTCAAAGTTTCTCCCTGAGTTTTTTGGGCCTTGATTATTTTTAGCTAGAAATAATCTGAATGCTAAAGAGATATTTGGGGATGGCAAGTTCTGCTCCCCTACAATACAAAGCAGTATTAAATTAAACTCTAGCTCACAAAGCAAATTTTCATTTTCTATTTTGTTCATCCTCAGTGATAGAAAGGGTAATGAGTGTGGTATATTATGATAAAATATCTCAACAAAACTTCACTTGTCTAATGAATGGGACATTAATGGGACCTGAAAACATTTGCCCTCTTCTGTACCTAAGTGAGTAGAACAAGTGACTACCTTGGAAACAAAATTTGAATCTATGATTTGTCTTAGAATTTAATTGAGAAAGCCAGAAATTTGAATTGCCACAAATTGTAACATTTAGAAAGCCAGGAATGTGAGATGCCACGAATTTTAACTAAGAAAATCCTTGCAGCCTTGAAGAATTTAAAAACTTTTCTTCTTAGCTTTTAGAAATATTAAGTCAATTTAAAGATTCACAGTGTTCAAATCGTCCGCTATTTCAGAAGGTATCAGCCTTGACTTAGAAAATTGGGATTAAAGAGATGTGGAGAAGGAAGCAAATCTTTCAGAAAGTATGGTTGCTTAATTCATGAGATGCTTTCAAGTCATTGAAGAGAGAAGCAAAAAAACAAACTGAACTGAAAAAATAAAGCCTGATTGTGAATGTTATGTAAGTGAATGAAAAGTAAAACACTTTACCCATAGTGTGATTACAAATAATTCCATATTATAGGTACATCTTGTTTGTCATTTGCTGTTCCCAAAACTCACAGACAATTTTTAAATTGGTATTTACTTACAAGTAAAAATAAAAATTTTCTATTGCATTTACTGCCTCTTCCAAAATTGCCTGCAGCCAATGTTAATTGCAAACGGGTTGATTTTTGATTCTTTAAGAACTCTTCATTGCTTCCTCAATAATACCCTCTTCTGTAGGCACTGGTAAGGGAACGTCATAAATTCTTTTGACTTCTACAGCTTGACCTTTCTTTTTTATTTAAAGACAGAATGTAGGCTTCATAAAAAGCAGACATTATAATCCTTGAAAGATTTGTGTGGGCATTATTTATGCCAACCAAAAAATATCGTAACTTTTATATAAATAAAACCAATGTTTTGTCTGAGAAAGTAGAACAGTAAGAACAGTGAGAAATAGTAGAACTATTTCTTCTAGAAATCAAATGTTGATTCTATATATATTTATCTTTGAATTAGAATTTCAGTTTCAAATAAGAGTTTTATTCTATATAGATATTCAAATTTTATCTTGAAATTATACATTAAAACACTTGAAAGTTGGGTTAGTATATTTAAGATTAAAGAACCCTGACTTATTTTATAAGGTTGTTGGTATGTCCTGGGGTAGGGGAGAAATATATAGAGTACAAAATAGGCTGCAATTTAAAAGAGATTGTGTATATTATCTGTTTGCAGTAGTAAGGTTTAGTCCTGTCCAATGCAAAGTAATTGAATACAATAGATGCACTTTAAAATCTTACCATTCTGACATTGGTTTTAAATTATAATCAGATTTGTTTTTTCTTAATACTCTATCTAGGCAGTGCTTGAATTATTAGAGGTAATATTTTGTCCATTAATGACTTTTTTTTTGTAACACATATTTACTTTTTTTTTTAATTTTTTTATTTTTTCGGTACGTGGGCCTCTCACTGTTGTGGCCTCTCCCGTTGAGGAGCACAGGCTCCGGACGTGCAGGCTCAGCGGCCATGGCTCACGGGCCTAGCCACTCCGCGGCATGTGGGATCTTCCTGGACCGGGGCACGAACCCATGTCCCCTGCATCAGCAGGCGGACTCTCAACCACTGCACCACCAGGGAAGACCCCATATTTACTTTTAAAACATGAGAACCAAATTAAGAGAGCTGACACTAATGGATGATATTCCATTTCGAAAGTAAAAGTCTGGGCTTCCCTGGTGGCACAGTGGTTAGGAATCTGCCTGTCAATGCAGGGGACACAGGTTCGAACTCTGGGCCTGGAAGATCCCACATACCGCGGAGCAACTAAGCCTGTGCACCACAACTACTCTAGAGCCCATGAGCTACAACTACTGAGCCTGCGGGCCACAAGTACTGAAGCCCGCACACCTAGATCCTGTGCTCTGCAACAAGAGAAGCCACCACAATGAGAAGCCCGTGCACCACACCGCTTGCCGCAACTAGAGAAAGCCCGCACGCAGCAACAAAGACCCAACTCAGCCAAAAATAAATTAATTAATTAATTTTTTAAAAAAGTAAAAGTCAACAAGAATATTTTAGTTGATTATTTTACAAGTTAGTTCCTCGGTTTTGTATTTGATTTAGAAACACAGACATTTATTCCAGGGTAGTAAAAGTAATCATGTAGCTGCTTTTCCTCTATATGACTTTTAACATTGTCATCAATCATAATAATAACAATGATAATCATATATTAATCTAAAACCTGTATTGTATACAAACCATTATTATAAATATTTATATGTGTTAATTCATTTAATCCTCATTGCAACTCCATCAGGAAAAATATTATTAATATTTCTATTTTACAGATGAGGAATCTGAAGCCTGGAGAAATCAAATGACTTGTCCAAGGCTACTCAGTCAGTAAGTGGGAGAACTTCAGGTAGCCAATTACAGGAAGAGGGATTCTATTTGTTTCTGCTGAAAGAAGGAGTCCTGAAATAAAAAAGGAGCCAAAATAAAGAGATCTTTTTCAAACAGGTTTGGTACTTTCCCTATTAGAGATTCACATCACACATTACTTTTTAGAGGCTTTGAGAAATGATGTGATAAAGCTATTAAGCCAGTGTTTCTCATATTTATATGACCTCAGGACTTTCTATCTTCTGAAACAAAAAAAGACAACCTACATCACATCCCATGGATTATGTATAGGGAAACACTATTAAAATATACTCTTTTAGAATGTGGTAACTAGGTGGTCTATATTTCCACTGAGAATAAAATTAGACAAAATGGGAAAACTGGATTAACCTATTACACGAGATATAAATAAGAGATCTAAGTAAGAATTTACACACTAAAATTATTTCCCAAAGGAAAATTAGAATCTTGTTTTAAAAATAGAACAGATAGTCATCAATAAAGTATTTATTTGAAGGGTTTGGGTTAAAATATCAGAACAAACTAACATGTCAAAGCATTATTCTCTAGGTAAAAGGCAGATGTATCAGCAATAAAAACAACATGAAATGCTCCGGAATAATTTGGAGTCAGGATAAAATCAGTAGTATGTGACTGGAATAAAAAAATTAGGATCCAAGGGAAGCACACATAGCAAACAAGAAACAAGCGACAAAGGAGTGGTTAACGCGTTTCCAAGTCAAAGCTAGAAAAGAGCAGAGATGGTTAAAGACGGCTAGTTTAACGGCAGAAACGTCAAAAGCAGTGTTACTTCGATGACTGAAGTCATCTTCAGCAGAAGATGAAGTTCAGGTTTATGACCTGAAGGGTGGTGATAGAAATCCTTAGCAGATTGAGGAGTGCCTGAGGATTGAAACACTCAACTGCATCTGCTGATGTCTTCTTTGTCATGAATTAACAATGAGTGTGCTTGAATCAATTGAGAATAAGGGAGACATGATGCCCCCTTTCTGCTTCGTGGTCTTCTAGTTAGAGGGATTAGTGTTAATAAGTTTTTAATTTTTTGGAAGAATGTTTGATCACAGATAAAATCTACACTATGACTATTTTTCTTGTATATTTTACTTTTTAAAAGTGCAACATTTTAAAACTTTCTTAGTTGAAATAATTTCAAATTTACAGGAAAGATATAAAAATAATATAAAGAAAATTAATTGCTCCAATACTCTCTATAGGGCACATTCAAATTTTGCCAATTATCCTAATGTTATCTTTTATAATAGATAGATAGATAGATAGATAGATAGATAGATAGATAGATAGATAAGAGAATCTGGTCCAGGATCCAATGAAGGATTACATGTTGCTTTTAGCTGTCATGTCTCTTTATTACCCTCCATTCTGGAACTCATCCTCATTCTTTCTTTTTCTTTCATGACCCTTTTATCTTTTGAAGAATGCAGTCTAGTTAATCTGTAGAATGCCTTTCATGTCTGGATTTTGATTCAATTTTTCCTACTACTAGTGATAATAACTTTTATCACTTGTTTAAAGTTGTATCTGCGAAGTTTCTCCTTTGTAAACTTTCTGTTTTTCTCTTTGTAATTAATAAGTATTTTGAAAGGAGTTATTTTGAGATTATGTAAATATCTTGTTCTCAATAATTATTTACCCATTCATTTCAGCATTTATTGGAAGTTCTTACCTCAATATATATTTACTATCATGGTTGCCAAATTGTGATTTTCTAATTTCATCATTCTTTCTACGTTCTAGTTGCATCCTTCTGGAAGTCATAGCTTTCTTGCCCCTCTCTTATTTATGTATTCATATGATATATGTATGTGTGTATACACACACATGCTTATAGAGTTCTGTTGATTTAAGGGGTTGATAATCATTGATATAATTATTTATTTTGATGCTCAATTTGCTACTTATTTGGCAAATGGGATGTTCCTCCCTCCAGGCTGGACCTTATTTTTGACATCTCCCCATCACTTTCGTTTTAGCCCTTCTGTACTTTCTGGCACAAGATCTTCCAGGTTCATATTGTTCTTTCATTTCACCAAGGAGCTCTCATTCTATATAGTGGAGAAATCTATTTAGAAGCTAAGATCTGAGCAGTAGGTCTGCTCACTGCCCCTGGGATGCAATTGCTTCTAGGCTTTCCCACCAGGCAGAGAAAATATGTCTATCTATCCATCTATATTCACACATAAACATTTATATCTATTTCTACATCTACTTCTATATATTAAGTAGCATGCATTCATAGTGACAACTCCAACTACAATTCAATACCACAGGGCTGATTCTGACCTTTGGCTTTTCCATATTTGTAACTCCTTTTTCTAATAGTGAGAAATCTGGTTCCCATTATTCTCAATTTACTTACTTGTTCATTCTTCCTGTATGTAGTCAAACTACTGACCCAGCTATGCCCTGCCCACTTCAACAGCCCCAATAATCTCCTTGGCTCTACCAGTGTCATTGGCCTTGGCTGCTTCAAGGGAAAAGAAGTGAAAGGAATCAACGAATATTTTTTAACTAATGGAAGGGGGAAGAGGAAAAAACTTTTTTTAAAAAAGGGAATTTTTAAAAATCAACTCTGTCCTCTTAAAATATTACTCATCATTGAATGAGTTAGGTTTTCTTAGACTGGTCACTTGTCAGAGGTTCCTTTGGGGGAAGAAGACAAGATAGAGTTTTAAGCTTGCAAGTTTTCATAGTGCAAGGGCTTTCTCTTCTTCTGTCACAGAGTCATGCTGCTTCCTGCAAATATAACTTTTCTTTATGATTCTTTTGATAGCCCCACCTCTTCTTAGGAGGAAAGATATGCCAACTCAATCTAGCTAGTCCTTGCACCAAAGATCATAAACTAGGAATATTACTTATTGATTTCAGGATGACCCTCATTTTCAGGAAGTATATTTTTGCTGGTGCTTTTTGAGATCTATTTTCTCTGGGCCCCTGCTCTTGAGACTTCTCTCCAGGGATCCTTGTTTCCCCTGTCTCCTTCGTGATCTCAATGAATGTCATCTGCTTTTGGTAGTTTACATATAAAATGGAGTATGGAAGTTAAATATGTTTCCAAGTTCTCCAAAAAAGGTTGGGGAACTTATAAAAGCTTCTTCCTGTAGCCTGTGAATAATTCCCACAAGGAGGGGGAAACACTTTATGCAGTGATGTTCATAGTTGTCACATGTTGGGTTCCCCAAGAAGACTCTGACATGAGGTTTAACATAAGGATGTTTATTAGGTTGTACCTTGGGATCAATAGCTGCAGCAAGAAGGAGAAGGAAACAAGAATGGGCAGAGACTCAACTGCAGCCTCAGCTGACTCCATGGGGCAGCTCTGGACTTGCTCGAGTGGGGCTAAGGTGACCAGACATTTATATCCCGGCATCAATCAGTTGTCAGTATAGGGCTCTAGAAGGGGCAGGGTGACAGGCAAGTCAAGGCTTCCTGCAGGGCCTGACAGCTGAAGGCTAACTGAAGACAGCACTTCCCACAGCTGAGGCAAGTCTTTTCTTGAAAATAGATCTCCTCACAGTGTCCTGGTGGATGTATTCTGAATAGGCACTCTTCTGGACACTAGTCTTCATCTGATTTCAAAGCTGTTCATGACAGCTTTGACAATGTAAAGCTTGTCATTTACATGACAATGTAAAGAATCACTGTCTTACTGGGAATATTTATTATGTCTATACCTTGACTGTTTTTATCTAGAAAACTTTGAGCTGAAGTTAATTTCTGAAACTACTTGCTAAAGATAAGTACTCTGTTTTTACAGTTGGCAAATTTCCTTTAGTTGTATGTGAGGATTATGAGTACTGAAAACCACCTATAACTTTATTACATTACTAAAAGTGAATATCCACCAAGTGTGGTTTGGTTACACAGGTATTTCTGAAACATTTGGAGGTTTTATTCAGAAGCTTTAAGCCATTTGTCCCAGTTCCTGAGAAAGTATTGCTTAGAACCAAGAGGGGGCAGCAGAGGGCTACCAGAGCAGTGCCCTAGAGGTAGAGGACACAGTGAGGATTCTGGCTTGGTCTTGGAGATACAGATAAATAGATTCATCTACTTACGCTAAATACAGAAGGTGATGTTTGTATACTGGGTGAATCACCAGTTTTTCACTGGTAGTACTTATGGGATTAAAAACTCTGAAAAGAGGAAAAGAAAGTAGAATCCAAGTTTTAGGGAAGCCATGAGCTTCTTTTGGATCTATGACCTAGGGTGATTTCTGGACTCTAAATCTGCATTACCATTGAGTACCTAGGAAACAATATGGGACCAAAGACAGGCTCAGTAATTTTTCCAGAATTATATTTTGTTTCCACTAATTCCTGGACCAGAATAAGGAATATCAGAGATATTATTCCAAACAAAAATTTCCCCCAAAGACCAGCTTTTTCTTTTATAAATCAAACTACCTTTCTATTCAGTTTCCACTTTATTATTTTCATTGCTCTAACATTTTATGTTTTATTTTCGTTAAAGTGCTTGTTCTTTTAAATTATTTTTCCCTATTAAATAATTAAGTATAAGAGGTTATGCATTTGCCTCCATATAACTTTGCCATGTCTTCTACATTTTAATAGAACGAGTTCTTATTTTTAAAAATGTTCTCAATATTCTTTACTGGTAGCTTTGGTTTTCTTTTAACCGAACAATTATTTAGGACATGTTTTTTCCATTCTCCACAATGATGAGCCTTTTTGTTTAAACTGTTGTCATTAAATTACAGCTCTGTTATTGATACATTGTAGTCAGAGAATATGGCTTTTACCATTTCTACCCAGGTTTAGTTGAGGTTTTGTGTCCTAGTAGTTGATTAGTTTTTGTTTCATGCATTCTTGAAAAGGATAATTTCCTATGATATCTGTCTATCTAAACTCAACGTCATTTATGAGGTTATCCAAACTTTCTGCATTAAAAAAAAAATCCTTTTGAGCTGTCAAAGTATGAGAAGTATTAAAATCCTCTATGGAAAGTTATGGGGGTGGTTCTCAATTCTTTCTGTTTCTAATAGATTTTATTATATATACACATGTATCTAATAAATGATGCTCTGTGTTTCAACACATAAATGTTCATTGTTCTATAACTTTGATATTGCTAGTTCCTCATAAATAGAACCTTCTGCCTGAGGTTCTACTTTGTCTTTTTCCATGAGATTGCGAGCTCCAAGGAGTTTTCTTAAATGTTTTTCTGCTTGATTAGTATACAAAATTCATAGGCTTGTCCTTTTTCTGAGCTTCAGGTTTATATTTTCTTTCCCTTGTCCTTCAGAATCTTTTCCTAGGTCTTAAATTTCCTTAATCATCTTTACATAAGGGGTGGTCTAGCTAGTCCAATATTTGCAGATTTGACTTTGACCTTCCTCTCTGTAGATTTAGGTATATATAATTCTCTTCTTGGGTCCATGGCCAAATTGAAGGTTGTTCCCACTAATCCTGTTGCAGTCATTTGTGTACTGTGGCACTGCTGGGAAGAAATGAGATCTTTCTCATCTTCACCACTTACCTTATTGCTTGCTTTAAGTTTTTAACTATTTTCTTAAATTGTCCTTAAGAGTCATGAGGTATTTCTATTTTTAGTTTTTTGTAAGGAACCCCCATACTGTTCTCCATAGTGGCTGTATCAATTTACATTCCCACCAACAGTGCAAGAGGGTTCTCTTTTCTCCACACCCTCTCCAGCATTTGTTGTTTGTAGATTTTCTGATGATGCTCATTCCAACTGGTGTGAGGTGATACCTCATTGTAGTTTTGATTTGCATTTCTCTACTAATTAGTGATGTTGAGCAGCTTTTCATGTGCTTCTTGGCCATCTGTATGTCTTCTTTGGAGAAATGTCTATTTAGGTCTTCTGTCCATTTTTTGATTGGGTTGTTTGTTTTTTTTTAAATAGAATTACCATATGACCCAGCAATCCCACTACTGGGCATATACCCAGAGAAAACCATAATTCAAAAAGACACATGCACCCCAATGTTCATTGCAGCACTATTTACAATAGCCAGGTCATGGAAGCAACCTAAATGTCCATCAACAGACGAATGGATAAAGAAGATGTATGTACATATATACAATGGAATATTACTCAGCCATAAAAAGGAACAATATTGGGTAATTTGTAGAGACGTGGATGGATCTAGAGACTGTCATACAGACTGAAGTAAGTCAGAAAGAGAAAAACAAATATCATATATTAACGCATATATGTGGAACCTAGAAAAATGGTACAGATGAACTGGTTTGCAGGGCAGAAATAGAGACACAGATGTAGAGAACAAATGTATGGACACCAAGGGAGGAAAGTGGTGAGGGGGGAGGAGGTGGTGGGATGAATTGGGAGATTGGGATTGACATGTATACACTAATATGCACGAAATAGGTAACTAATAAGAACCTGCTGTATAAAAAAATAAATAAAATTCAAAAAAAAGTCATGAGGTATATGCTTATGTTAATAGAGATGAAATTTTAAAAAATCTATTAGTAATTCAAAATCAATTACTAAATCCAATTTCATAGAGGCCTTGAGTTTTCTTTT
Organism: Lagenorhynchus albirostris; assembly: GCF_949774975.1. NCBI lineage: Eukaryota > Metazoa > Chordata > Mammalia > Artiodactyla > Delphinidae > Lagenorhynchus > Lagenorhynchus albirostris. The sequence continues at coordinate 38,469,225 of NC_083106.1, read as the reverse complement.
CTTTCTTTCTTTTTTTTTTTTCTTTTGGCTGCACAACACAGCTTGTAGGATCTTAGTTCTCCGACCAGGGATTGAACCCAGGCCACGGCAGTGAGAGTGCCGAGTCCTAACCACTGGACCGCCAGGAAATTCCCCCCTTGAGTTTTCTTGTTTGAGAATTTGGTTTAATAATTCACACTAAATCCAAGCACCAAAAATTCAGAAACCTTAAATGTAATGCTATAGGATTAAGAAAACATTCATGTATCTTAGGAATATTGATTAAGAAAAGCCTGCTTGCTATTTAGAACTTTGCTACCTTTGTGACCTTAATCAAGCCATAGAACTTCTCTGGACTTCTATTTACCCCGTTCCAAAAATAGGGAACAGGCTAGTGGTACCATATGGTACCTCCTTCCAGTAGGTATTTGGAAATATCTAGGTTTGTTTAGTTGTCACAGTAACTGAAGAGTGCTACAAGGCAGGGGCCAGAATGTTAGTCACCCTTTAATTCATGGGACACTGTTGTACTATAGAGAATTGTCCTGACTGAAATGTCAATGACACATCCCTTGGGAAACATCAGCAGATGATCACTAAGCTTCTTTGATGTCTTTCGGTTCCTGTGGTCCCTGAACATGTGTTGAAAAATAATGATCAAAATAAAAATTGCCTCTAGAAGAAATCTCATTTCTTTTTTCATATCAGAAAAATACTTAATATAGGAGATAATAATGTTAATATTTTAAGTTGTTTTTCAATGTCCTAAGCTTCTTTTATGACTGATTGATAATTGCTGGCAACATTTATTGAAAATACCTACATGAAAAGCTCATTATCCACACATTAAGTTTAAAAAAAAAAAAACTTAAGAAAATTTTAGAATAGATTTACCATAAAGATAGTACAGGAAGTTCACATATAACCTGCACCCAGTTTCCAAAGTTTTTTGAATACTTTCAGTGAGAGTACTGGTGGTGATAGTGGGTAAATGGGATGGAAGAATACAACTAAGAGAATAGGACTTAGCCTTGCACCACAGAAATAAGACTACACATAACCAATCCTTTCAACTATGCTTCTACAGATAAATCAGTTTTATGATGCGTTTATTGAGACAGAGGCCAGATTGGCCCATGGTAGGGAAAGCTCTTTCCTTAATAACCTTTTCAGTATTGAAGTCATTGGCTCCTCAACGAGATTAGGAATAATGGAAGAAAATTCTCAACAGGCTTTGAGTTCCTAGGTAGCAGAGGCTATGTCATGTTCATTTTTTATATTCAGTATCTAGCACATACTAGGTGCTCAATAAATATTAATAAAACTAAATTGTAATGCTGAGGAAGAGAACAGAAGATTGTCCTACTATTTCAACATTTTTCTATAGATAACTTTTCATTTGCAGTACATTTATACAGTTAGTACAGGAAATAATTTTCTTTGAGTCTTTTCACACATTGATAGTTATAAACCTTTACACTGTATAGCTGAGAGTTCACACAAAACATGCTGCCTGAGATTGTCTCTAGAATTGTTCCGATTGCTACAGAGAATAGAGAACTTACCTCTTGTTGCATGCATGGAATCCTAGATATAGTTTATTTCTATAAAATAAGTAGATATTGCATTTTCTTAGATGCAGGGAAATTCATTTTGCTATATGTGCCCAATGCATTTTCTTGGTATGCTAAATATGGTAATTTCCAGGTTTTTTGGAGATGAACTCTGCAGCTCATGAATTATGTAGATCCTGGTTTCTTTTCTCTCAAAGGTCACTCTTCAGTAATTTTTCATAACTAACTACATATCTACCTTGAAAGAGTCAGACAAGGGTAGTGAGTCTCTGAAATTTTCATGTAGCAATCCTTATAAAGATTTAAAAGTCACAGAGGAAGTAAAAATTATGCCTCACGAGAGGCTTATATCTTACTTTTAAATTTAGTCAAATGTTATCACTATTATGGATAGTTGGTATTTGTTGGTATTGATAGTTGTTAATAATTTATACAAATGTTTCTATTTCTTTTTTGGGCCTCTCACTGTTGTGGCCTCTCCCGTTGTGGAGCACAGGCTCCGGATGCACAGGCTCAGCGGCCATGGCTCATGGGCCCAGCCGCTCCGCGGCATGTGGGATCTTCCCAGACCGGGGCACAAACCCATGTCCCCTGCATCGGCAGGCGGACTCTCAACCACTGCGCAACCAGGGAAGCCCCAAATGTTTCTATTTCTTAAAACCCAATTCCAAGTGGCTTGAGGAAATAAAGAAATTTACTTTGTATTTCAGGGTGACTGAATCCAGGGATTTAAATAAGCTCTTCAGGATTTTCTTTTTCCTTCACTTATCTCTTTTCTTTTATTCTTGTAGCTTAATTCTATTCTACTACCACAAGCTTCCTTCATGAAGGATACATATCATTCCATTTAGTACCCCAAAAGAGAGGACTTGTTTATTTAGGGGTATTACAGGGCAGACTGAATACCTAGCTTTAGTTCTGCCCATTCCTCTGCTACTTCCTGTGGCCAGTGCAGTGGACAATCATGGTTGTCAAGCCTTGGTCACGTAACCATCTCTTGGTTCATGAAGCTGTTCCAGGCTAGGGTCAAGGAAGGACAATCACCCAAAGAAAGTGAGGACTCCACTACCAAACAAATTTAGGAGAGACAAAAAGATTATGGGAAGATCAAAAAACAAAACGAAACAAAACTCAAAGAGATTTCTATTATATTTAGCCAAACATATGCAACTACATTATATCAATAGTTTCTGGTAATGACAATGAGTTGATTCCAATGTCTTTAATGGCAGTTCTCAAAATATTTTTTAGAAGTTAAAACAGACAACTATCCACATTCTTTGGAAAGATGCTAACAAAGGATATATTCATAAACGGTTTTTTCAATTCCCGATTCAGTGGGCTGGGCATACATTTATTACATTTGGTGGTAGACTGCAGTAATGAGTAATGAGTCTTCTTTCTGAGGTCAATGGTTGTCAAGTCTTTTGATCTTCATGATTATGGTTTTAATAACCTTTAATAATCTGGGTTCTTCCTTATTTTAGCATCTTTACCATCAATTAAATGCATTTTCCTTTTGATAAAATAATTCATTTTAGTATAAAGTTCACGTTGTTTTAGGGAGTATGGGCCTTGACAACCTGGAATAAATATGAACTTAATGAAGCACTGCTTTTTTTACTATATAGTTCAAGTAGCATCCATGCCATTAAGGTATCAGTGTCCAGCCGCTGAGTGCAGGTGCTCAAATAGCATTACCCTTCATTTAAGATTCCTTGAAAGCTGATGCCAGTCTCTCTTAATGCACTTTTTTGTCTAATTTTAGCATGTTTGTTAGAGACACCTGGGTGCTCAGAGATAGTTACTTCCCATAGCTTGAAAAATGACTTAGCACATTTTCACAGGCTGTGCTATATTTTCTGGCTTAAAATTATCATTAAAATTTTTTTGACCAGTTATATAACATCTTTCATATTTCTCTCGTATTTTGGTATAGCCATAATTGTATATTTTATTCACTGAAGGACAAACATTTTACAGCACATTAGTGAATGTCTTGGTTTAAAAATATATAAAGATTTGCATTGCAGACACTTTTCAGGACATATCCTAACCTCTTTAAAATTGTGGTGGTATCTTAACACACCAGCATCTCAAGATTATATTTTTAGTTCAAGTAATATAAAACACATTTTTTTGTGTGCATTTTTGAGATATAAAGAAGCATTAATGCCTTAAAATAACCAGATTAGGGTCTTTTAGAAATATTCCTTTTTTGGGGATCTGTGACTTCCCTGTCCTCTTATGTTTCTCCTACCACTTTTCTTAGTGGAGTTCTCTTTTTCTGCTCATTCTTTAAATGTTCTCAGGTTTCTTTCTTTGTCCTCTTCTCACTCTGTATCATAGATCATATATCAAACTGGTGACCTCATAGACCAAATCTGCCTACAGATAGTGAATAACAATAATAATGTTGATAGTGATAATGAAAATAATAATAATTTGGCCCTTGCAATATTTTGAAATAATTATATTCAATATTTTTAAATTGGGGACTACCCATCAAATATGTTTTCAACTTTTCCTGAAAACACTGGACCATTTGGACAACGTAAGCTAGTGTTTCTACCTGGCAATAGTTAGCTAGAGCTGCCCATTTGGATAGGATATGTACTGTAATCTCTTCCACTTACTACTCTCTTTGCTATCCTTCACACATTGACCTTAAGCCTCAGTTATTGCTTACCTCAGTTATTGATTTTCTTATAATAGAGAAGTATTTCTTGATATCCATGTTTCTATAAAAAATTGAAAAGTGAAAGACCAAGAGAGCTTTGTGTTTTAAGGAAAATTGGAAGAATGCAAATATTAATGTGCAAATGGCAAGTTTATCCTCTTGTCCCTGAAAGATTTCATTTACTTTCATAAGATTTCAGCTACCATTTTCAATTAATGTTTCTAAATATCTCTCTCCCATTCAGTTATTTTCCCTCACCTTCTGACCCATATATCCAACTGCTTGCTCAGCATCTGTGCTTGGGTGTCTCATAGACATTTCAAGCATCACATGTCTGATGTGAACACATCAACTTATTCATCAGACTTGTTCTTCCACCTGTGATCTCCCTTGTGGCAGCTTGTATTATTGTTTCTAATTATTCATTCTCTTCCTCCCTGTAACAGGATTGTATATCTCAGCCACTGCCCTGTGATGACAGTGTTTTCCTTGGGAGGAGCATACTTTCCCACACCACAGACACCGAGCTCTGCCATGGGCATATTTTGGCCAAGGAAATGTGCGCAGAAGTCACAGTACACTCACCAGAGCAAAACTTTTATATAAACCAGAGCTGGTTTCACCAGCTCTCTTACTCTTCTTACTCTCTACATTGAGAAGATCAAACCACAGATGAGTGTTCTCCTTCTACCTGGGTCCTGGAGTGCAAGTACGGAACAACTGAATAAAATACTTTTAAAAATGTATAACTGTAGGGAAGGCCTTAAAGTCCAGAAACAATAAGAAATTATGAGTCTCCCTCCCGGTCAGTGCTGAAGTCAGCATTTGCACTGAGGGCATCTGTTGATCCCTGGCAATTTAAAGTTTTATTTTAATGGGTAGATTGTCAGGGTCAGGAACACTTGGGCTCATATGCAATGTGAGAGATTGGAGCAAGACACAGAGGCAAATCCAGGAATTCCAAACGGAACACGTTAAGGGGGTGAACTATCTTAGCCAGGAGATGGTGATTATTAAGAGGCTTACCTTTCTTGGCCTTTGTGCTGGATAAAAGGGAAAAAAGAAAATTCTTTCCTTGAGAATTCTCAACAAGCCTTCTCTCTGGTTTGGGGCCAGAATTCCTATGCCCCATATGCCTGGGAAAAACAGAAGCCACAAATTTATGTGAAAATGGTCCTGGGCTGGTAGTATACAAAAGTTCTTGGCATTTCAGCAGACTCAAATGTCCTATAGTAGAAAGTGTAAATCTCAAAGAGCACAAACATAACTGCTTGGGGCTGGGGAGCAAACCTGTGCCTGTCTTTCTGGAGGATATAGTATAAATATAGAGCTTTTTTTTTTTTCCAGTCATTTGTTCTTCACATCATCCAGGCAATTCTATTCATCCTCACCTTCAGGCTTCAGATCGGCCTCTCTGGGGACTGCTTTTGATTTAACATGACCCCACAGGAGATCTCAGGATGAATCAGAGCTGGCTTTCAGTTCCCTCTCCCTCTTGCACATCCATCTTTCATAATTCTGATCACTGATGCTCAATCACTCGGCCAAGTTCTTGCCTTCAACTTCCAACGCTCTTTGTGCCTTCTGCTAAGATCAACTCTTGGATGATGAATAAGTTCTCTTTTTCCTTTTTAATATTTAATAGGTAACTGTTCCTGTAAGCTTTGCCTGAATTCCCAATTCTGATTACTCTACTGCAGACCTCAGGCTTGGCCTCCTTCACGTTGGTACGCTGCATCCAGTTTTCCTGTGTCCCGGACCCCTCTATTAGTGGGGAGGCCAGAGGCTAGTCCAGCTGCTGTGTGTCCTATTTTGCAGCTATACCACTGTTCATTCAGACTTAGCTTGTAGCAAGAGCCAGGTTGATGGAAACTGAGGGGATATGGAAAATTTAGAATCAAATAGGACAGGACAAGATCATAAAGCAGAAGAGGTTCCACCAAATGAGGCAATACTGAAACAAGTATTGAGAATGGGAGTAGCCAAGGAATGAAGTTAGGGAGAAGAGACAGGGAACAGTGGAAAGGTGAGCGATCCCCGTTGAATATTGGAGCAGGGGAGATTCTTTCCTGGTCTGTCCTTTAAGTTCCTTCAGGGACATTTGGAAGATATGCCGTTTAGAGCTGGGGTGAGCAGACAGCTGATTCTAATTTCCATTCTAGCTTACTCTGTGCTGATAACCTTACTCCCACCCATGGGCCAGAAAGATAGAGGTACCCTGGTCACGTACGGATCATCTGAATGTTTATTTAGTGGATTCTGTCTTAGAATCTCAGAAGTTTTAGAGATAGAAAGGTTTTTAGGAATATTCTAATAACTCAAGGATTTTGCTTTTTGTTTTCAGGGGTGACTTTTTATTGATACATACAATAATGGTTGTCCTTTTAAAAAATTATTATTTATTTATTTACTTTTGGCTGCGTTGGGTCTTAGTTGCTGCGTGTGGACTTTCTCTAGTTGTGGTGAGCGGGGGCTACTCTTCGCTGCGGTGCACGGGCTTGTCATTGCAGTGGCTTCTCTTGTTGCAGAGCACGAACCCTAGAGCTCACAGTCTTCATTAGTTGTGGCGCACAGGCTTTGTTGCTCTGCGACATGTGGGATCTTCCCGGACCAGAGATTGAATCCATGTCCCTTGCATTGGCAGGCAGATTCTTAACCACTGCGTCCCCAGGGAATAACCAGTCATTATTGATACAAGTGTACAACTCTTGGATTTTTATCAAGTGTACCCATCCTAACAACCACCTAAATCAAGTTATAGATTTCCAGTACCCATGAAACTTCCCTCATGCTCAGTACCAGACATTATTCAACTCCCAAAGTAACCATTATTTTGACTTCCATTAAAGAATTTTTAAAATGCTTTTCTTTCTAGCACCTCTAGGAAATGTCTAAATAGTAGACAAATATTCACTAAGCACTTATTATGCACTAAAAAATGTGAAAATTGTCTCCCAGATAATCAGTGTCTGATCTTTTCTCTTGCACAAAAAGATGGTCTAGGGCTCTAGCCTGGAAGGGAGTTTTGAGATCTGGGCCTGGATGTTGGAATGGAGCCTGCCAGAAAAGGCAGTGTCCATGACAGAACTTGGGTGGGGATTTCCATCCCTCTCCCAATAAAAAATTTTAAAATTATCTGAATAGATCAGTAGCTTCAAAAGGATCAAGCAGAGAGCTGAATATATAACACTGAGAGCTGAATATATAATATATCACAGAGCAGAGGCTGGCATCCAGGACAGCAGGGGGTTTTTGGGGTTAAGATGTGTGGCTAAGAGGTAGAGCCTGGAGAGACTGCCCTGGGAGCCCATGTATAGAGTCAAGGGGTTTCATCTATGGGTGATGAAGGCCCAAGAACAGGGTTCTTCTCTTAAAGGTTAATTTCTCTTTAATGGAAGCCTCCCAATTAACAGTATAAATATGGGGTGACTTGGTGAGCTGAGGCAGTGCAGGTCTTTAGCTGCCAAAAACTGTGAACAGCTTCCTCTTCTGGAGATCAGTTTTTTGGGTGGTAAAGGTAGAAAAGTAGGGGAACAAAACTGCCAGTAATATCTGATGTACCCCAGTACCTCACACTTCAGAGCTGTGGGTAACACAAAGTTCCCTTGGATACAATACATCCTAAAACCTATACCCTGAGATGTGTCTTATCACTGGATCGCTGGCCACACTTCTATCCTCAGAAGGATGCACAACTTTTCAAAAACACTGAGGGTGTTTACAATAACCTTTCTGCCTCATAGCAAAAGAATTATGAATAACTTTATGTTTTAAAAGGCTCTAAATGAAATATTATGTAGCTATTTCACTGTTTACTACAGTTTGAAAATAGCATGGAAACTGTTTGTGTTATCATGTCTAACTTTACAAACAAATTATGCAGACACCAGGCTTATAACTATATTAAAATGGCCACAAATAGGAAAAAAGTAAAGGGGGGGTAGTATTTTAAAATATAATTTCTGGTGTTTTTAGATGAACAAGCAGTGATTCATTTGTTGTTGTTGTTTTTACCTTTACTGTGTTCTCCAAGTATTCTTTAATGGACAGATGTATTTTTTTAAAGTGCCAGTAGAATAATGTATTAAGTGCTAAATATATGCAAAATCAGAACTTAGGTACAGTAGGAATAAAAAGATGAATAAGAGAAGGGGTCTTTCTTAAAGAGTTGTATTGTAGCAGGGGAGATAAGACTTACACACAAACACAATACATAGTAGGACATAGCAAATGTATTAGGAGGGCTCAGAATAAGTGCTGTACAAATGCAGGGAAAGACAGGACTATGACTACTGTCTTGAGTCATTTTTTATTTACTTTTGATGCATGCAGGTTGGCTTTAGATCAGTGAATAACAAAGCTAAATCCATAAAATAGATCTCTGTGTACCATTAGAATATTTTATTTACCATTCATACTCTAGAACCTTGCTGCTAGTAGTTTATTGAATCTTTTTCTCCCAGATTTGGAAATGTGTTCTAAAGGAAGAATAAAGGTAATTTAATTTCAGCAGACCTGTTTTGACATACTCTAATTAATTGGAAACACACCTGGGAATTACAGTAGCTTAAAGACAACTCTCAACTCATTTTCTGGTCTAAAAATAAATTCACAGTGAGTTTTAAATATGAAAATAACCTTTTATGAGGTTTTTATGGTGAGGACTTTAAAAGCTTCTATAATTTACACAATGGTTTATAGATGTTCAAAGGCTGAACTCTTGACTTCCCGAGTAGCTCTGAAGCATTAAAAAAAGAAATCTCTTAGCAAATATAAAATCTCATCCTACTCTTTTCAGAATGGTCATCTAACATCAAGATGGAAAACCATACATAGAGAATAATAGGACGAAAGGACATCAAATATTGGTAGTATCTGTCATTTCAATTTAGAATACAGTATTGTGATAGTTACACAGGTCACATGGAGATGCTATTCAAAGTATTTCAATAATAGGATGGCAGAATGAATACAAAATACAGTTAAGCGTTTTATTTTATTATTCACTTTTTATGCTTTATTTTAGGTTATAAAGAGAGATAAATGGCAGGTGCATATGGAGGAAAATGGAGTTAAGTAACTAGAGTTTAAATTAAATTATTCAGAATAAATATATTAAAAGTATAATGAACAATATTAGCATTTTGGGAATTACAAAAGAAGAGGACAATTAAGCATATTTTGATGGTGCTTTGAATTCATTCATATGGAAATTTTAAGAAGTTTACTTAAAGAGAAAGAAGAAATACTTTCTTTGGTAGCTACATATATCTGTATAGATAAATAGTTAATATCAAACTTTTAAAGGAATGTTTTGCAGGACAAAGACTTCTTCTTTTGCAAAGACCTCTCCATGTTCTAGCACACAGGTCCATTTCAATAGTATTGTGAGGTTCTGGTAACAGTGACTTTTCAACTCTACTGACTACAACCTATAGAAAGAGATACACTGTAAAATCACAGTATTTGAAGTAAGCCAAGAAAATAATCTAGTTCATTCCCTCCCTTTGAGTCTGACTCATGTCAGCTATTGGCACAGATGTGAAGCTTTTCTATTCTTAACGCTACTATGATTCAGCTCATCTGTAAAATGAGGCTAATAAGATCTGCCTCATTAGAGCTAGGATTAAACCAAAGGATGAAGGTAAAAGACTGAATATGAGCATCTAATACGTAGGAGGTGGTAAAAAAAAAGTAGCACCTATTACTTCTATTATTATTAATGAACTAATATGGTAACCTCTTTTAAACTGTAAAAACATTTATTTTTCAAGAAACATTTTCTCTTATACGTCGTTTAGACAATTGAATTCCCCATGCTACAATTCATACTCTACATCTAGCACTTAATGGCAATGTCCTCCCCTTTATTTGTTTCATGTTTCTCTCGTCACCCTTCTGTCATCTGCCAATTGTATGAGCTCCTTCAGGGTAGGAACCCTGTCTTATTCCAGTTTTATCCCCAGTGCAGAGCATTGAGCCAGGCACAGAGTGAATTCTTAACACATATTTGTTCAATGAGTGTGAACATGCAAATATTTTAAACTAATATCCTTTTATTCCTTTTTACATTTTTTTTGAAAAAGTAATATATACACATAGTTTATAAATGGAACATATATAACAAAATACATTTCTGTCAATCTCTCCTGCAATTTTTTAATTCCTTCAGAGATTCCTTCTTCATACATGTTCATATTTCTCAATAATATGCCTATACTCCTATATTTTGATTATTCAATTTTAAATATTATCAATTGACTTTCTAATATGGTGGTTGAGCATTTAGCTCCCTGAAACTTTCATCTCCTCTGGTTCCCTCCCCATTTCCCACAATACAGTTACATTAAAAGTTTTGTCTAGATTTAATTAATTGCTTACATTATTATGACTATGTAAATAATATTTATAGGTGAGCATTTTAGGAATTCACTAAAATTACACTTCCTTTTAAACTTTCATTTTTCTTGACATTGGTAATAGCCTTGCTTTATTCATTAGATTGGTTTTATTTAAATCTTTTGCTAATTTTTCACAATAGCCTTTCAGTACCATTATCCCCAAGATCATTCTTCTCAGGTAATCTATAAGTTCCAATTATTTTGTTATGGAGTCATCCATCTGGAGAAGTCCATTCATTCTCTACTTGAACTGACTGCTCTTTAGGGATACTTCAAAGCACTTGTCTAGGAACTTGCCCTGTCAGGCTGAGAATTCCCTTGTTTTTCTTCTAATTTGGGTATCCTGCTTTCTTGATTCCCTCTTTTCGTCTTTCTTGCTTACTCTCTTGTTTTATTGGAGTACATCCTCTAATTATTTCCTGAGAAAAGGTGCATGGGAAATACAATATTTGAGAATTTGTGTGTCTGAAAATATCTTTATTTTACCATAACACTGGTAAGTGGTCATTGATTCCTACATTGAAAGATTCTTTTCTTTATATAATAATATTGAAAATGCTGTTCCACTCTCCTCTAGAGAAAAGTGTTGCTGTTGAGATATCTCATTTGGTTCCTTATTTTTGCATGGCATACTTATTGTCTTTTTTTTTTTCTAACTTGAAGTTTATCTCTATTTACCTGAAATTTCACTTAGTTGGGCCTATTTTTCATCTTTTTTTTTGCTGTCACTTAGTGAGTCCTTTTAATCTGGAAACTCATGTCTGTGAAATTTTCTTAAATTATTTTAATGATGGTTCCCTGGCTTTTATGATGATTGCCTGTTTCATCTGATTTCTCTTTTGGAAACTTCTGTGATTCAAATATTGTACCTCCTGAGCCATCTTCTTTTTTTTTTTTCCTACACATATTCTTTTTTTTAACATCTTTATTGGAGTATAATTGCTTTACAATAGTGTGTTAGTTTCTGCTTTATAACAAAGCGAATCAGTTATACATATACATATGTCCCCATATCTCTTCCCTCTTGCATCTCCCTCCCTCCCACCCTGCCTATCCCACCCCTCTAGGTGGTCACAAACCACCGAGCTGATCTCCCTGTGCTATGCGGCTGCTTCCCACTAGCTATCTATTTTACGTTTGGTAGTGTGTATATGTCCATGCCACTCTCTCACTTTGTCCCAGCTTACCCTTTTCTTATCTTTTCTCTTATTTGCCATCTCTTTGTCTTTGTACTCCAGTATCTGGATGGTTTCCTTGACATTATCTTTCATCACTACTATTGAATTTTTCATCTCTGCCATCATGTTTTTTTATCATGTTCTTTTTTTTCCACCAAATGTTCCTTTATACTGCAAGAAAGTCTTGCAATTTTTTTTCCTGTTTCTTTGAGAATAATTGAACTTTCTTCTCCTTTCTAAGGTCTTTATTTCAATTATTATTTTGGTCTCTATCTTTCATGTTAGAGGCTTCTTCAGACATCTCATTAACCTTGCCTTCTCATTTTAAGGGTGGGAACTAAAAGGCTGTCAACATTGAGCCAGGAAACGAGGAAGGAAGAGCACAGGGGGCTCAACATTCAGTAGGTCTGTAATCGCCACATTGGCCTGATTTTCACACTGTTCCTGGCACATCCCAGTCCAAAGACCTTCTATTTTGTCTTCAAAGAATAAAACTCCAGTCTTTCTGCTGGGTTGAAGGAGGGCAGTCACCCCACCGCAGAGTGTGATGGAAGGAATCTATGGATCAAAGTACTTAAACAACATTCCACCATTTGTTTATTTTCGGCATCTGCTTTCTCTGTCAGTTCTAAGCCTTTTGTGAAATCTTGATGTAAATCATGTTGGCTCTATGCTGTCTCTACTGCTGCCTCTCAGCTCGGAATTCACCCTTTTTACCCGCTCTGTGAACACGGAGCAGGCTTATGGAATATTGTGATTAGCAGGTAACAGAATAAGCTTTGTCACTAGAGGTTGCTGGAGAGACACTACAGGAGGACAGGCTTTTCTTCCCGGTTCCAGCGTGTTCCTCTTGTCTGGCGCCTGCAGCCTGGAAATGCATCGCTCTGGAGCATTAGGCTCCTCCAGTACAGGCAGCTTCCCCAGTGCCCAGCTAGGCAGTTCACGCTGGGCAGCAGAATGCAGCAGCCAGCAGATTCCTCAGTACCTCTACCCTTAGGCAGTTTTATAAGGAGTGCCTCCAGCTGAGTCATCTGCCCTTGAATAGTTTTTGCTGGCACCCTGGAGGGTGAATTTCCGGTAAGTTCCACCAGGGCAGCATCACAGCATCCTCTCTGATCCAGCGAGCCACTTCTGCGCCCTCTCCAACAAGGTCGGGATCGCAGCCTTGGGGGTGGAAGCAGGTTGGTCTTTAGGCTCTGTCTACCTGAGAGGGAGTGGCTGCTCCTCATAGCTGGGATTCCTATATGCTTTAGAGTTGGTTTTATTTCTTACTAGCTAATGCCTGGGCACTCCAATCCCATGTTATAGTTAGTGATTCTTTATGTTAAACCATCCCTGTTCAAATTACTGTGATTCGGGGCTGACTGCTATAGTCACTCTGAGCCTGTCCTTCAAGCCCATGAGAGGTTGAGTGTCCCCAACAGGATTAATAGGATGTCATAGGATGGTGTGCAGTGTTCTTTGCCATCAGCCCCTGACCACCTAATCATTTATCCCCTGGCTATCCTGACTGCCCCGTGCTCTGCTCCACATCTCTAAACACTTTTATAAAAAGTGCTGAGTTATTTTTATTTTTCAGGATTCACAAGGAAAATTGATACGCCTGGGCAATAAATGGGTACAGTTCCTTCACTCTAGAAATACCTTAACTCAGAGTGTCATCATCTTTCAAAATTATTCAACACATTTTTCTTTCTTTCTTTTTCTTTCTTTCTTTCTTTCTTTCTTTCTTTCTTTCTTTCTTTCTTTCTTTCTTTCTTTCTTTCTTTCTTTCTTTCTTTTTCTTCCTTCCTTCCTTCCTTCCTTCTTTCCTTCTTCTTTCCTCCTTTCTTTCTTTCCTTTTTTCTTTCTTTTATTGGGGTATAGTTGTTTTACAACGTTGTGTCAGTTTCTACCGTACAGTGAAGTGGAGTTCCCTGTGCTATACAGCAGGTTCTCATTAGTTATTTATTTTATACATATTAGTGTATACATGTCAATCCCAATCTCCCAATTCATCCCACCCCTCTTTCCCCCCTTGGTGTCCATATGTTTGTTCTCTACATCTGTGTCTCTATTTCTGCCTCAATGCAACTATTTCTAAAAAGGCTTCCTTGACTCTTTCTCTCTCTTGAAATTAGTTGCTTTTTTACCTCTTGCTCCCTTAGGGCACAAGCTGTTCACAAGTCTCTCTCCCTGAGTTTACAGTGAAAGCTTTCTCTTTCTTTCTGTCACCAGCGTAGCATGTTGCCCTTTTGCACATATTAAGAACTCAATAACCTTTGTGAAATAAATGAATGTGTTTAATTTTTAAGGAATCTAATTTACAGTTTCTTCCATAGAGAACTGAACTATGAATATAAAGCAAAATTAAGGTGAGATTTCAGGAGGGGGAAAATATTAAATGGTAGGATGATTCTCCCTTGACGTGTAGCCCTAGTTCCTCTGCTGTCTCCACAATTACAGCTGCACCACCCTGCCATTTCGAAGCAGCTGTCAAACCAGCTTGAAACTGGAGCTCTTCACAACTCATGAGTTTGGATCAAAGTGACACAGGTGCTTCTAATTTAGTTGGAGCAAAGTGACACTTCTAATTTAGGTGAAACAAATTGTCAGTGTATTCTCATATTCTGGTCGACATTTGCATTTATAGGACAACAGGTATAACTGAGAATCTGTAGTTCTCAAAAAAAATTTAGAAATTAGTTTTTCATAGCTCCCTTAAATTTACCAATTTAAAATTACGTACTACTGAATTGGGATTTACTTGGGCTGGAATTTGACCTAGACATGAGGACTCCTAAACTAGATGACTATGACTGTAAACTACTAGTGTTTTTTTTTGTTTTGATGACATAAGACATTAGCCTACAATAATGACAGAAAAAGTTAACTCCAACTACGAAGCAAAAATTCCTGAATTTTCCAGGTACTACCTCAATGATCTTCTTTGAATTAAGGTATTTAAATATATGTTAATTAGGTTTCTAGTTTGTCAGACACTGTGCAGGTTGGTAAAGGTATAATGTTGAATAAATCTTAAGAGTACACAGGTTGTCCCTAGAATGCCTCACTAAATGTACTGACATATTTATTAGGCACAAAATGTCTGCACAACGTTCGTATTTGACTAGTGTTTGTACTCACTTAAAAAACTGACATTTTCAAGAAATCTGTAACATGGGCAAGAATTATTATCTTCATTTTACAGTGGAAAGATAACTGAGCAGTGGAGGGCTTATCTATCAAAGGTCACACAGTCAGGATGTTGGAAAACAAGGACTTTAATCATGGGCTCTGTCCACTGTTCTGGATGGGATAACTGCATAACTTTGACAGAGTAAACTGTAAAAAGAAGAACAGCATTTTAATTAACTGCTCAGTTCTTTCTCTTTCTTATACAGAGATTCATGCACAAATGTGCCACCAAAAAAGAAAAAAAATCAGCTAATTAAACACCATATATCATAAACCACCAAATACCATACTTTTCTAAGTGACCTCTAAACAAACCAATTCAAGGGAATATTCTGTTAGTGACTTTAGGGAATTGCTTACACAGCTGTTTTGGAAAAATAAATTCCTCCTTAAAGATTTTAAATAGCATCATCGGCAAACTGCAGGTGAATAGATGGGGCGGTACCGTGGAAGATCCAGGCAAATCAAAAGGTAATAAATTCATCCATTCATCTACTGAACAAATGTTTATTATGCTTCTCTTTGTTCTATTCACCAAGACAGGCATACATAGATAGAAAAACAACAATCTCTTGTGGTCAGCACTCTAACAATTATAAGCCAAATGCTGTGGGGAACCCAGAGGTGAGACTGATCAACTTGTTTGGGTAAATCAGGGAAATCGGAGAAGAAATGATATTTGAGTTGAGTCTTGAGGATGAACTGAGCAATCCAGGAGATGAAGAGGAGGGAGGTCTTTCCCAGGAGAGGGATCGTTTATGCAAAGACTGGAAGCTGTAAAAACATACAATGTATTCTAGGAAAGGTGAGGAATCCAGTATAGCTTGAGAATAGGCTGCATGGGTGGCTGGAAGGATAGTCGAGGGTTGTATCTGAAGCAGCCTTTAGGCTATGAATTGTTTGCTTTTTATCTTGTAGGCAGGAGGGAGGCATTGAAAACGATAGCTTTTGGCAGGCATGATTGATAAAACCCAGTATTTAGGTTGAAAGTATCAATAGAAGAGATACCAAGTGCTAAAAGCAAGGAAGAAATATAAAGAAGAAAAAGGACCTGCAGAACTAGTTCTGAATGTGGCATTCTCTCTTTGACGGGAGAGGAGGTGTAATTTCATTTCCTAATTTTGTGCTTTTCTATCCTGAAGGCCCTCTTTTCCTTTCAAATTGCCATTAGGACTTGAGCCTCTGATTCCATTTCTTATCTTAGTGTTCTGCTTTCTTTCAGAACATTACTTATGGCTGGCTTGAAGATTCTGTTCACTATCATTTAACTCTTCCTTATTAGTGATGATATTAGGAGGATAGTCTCATCATAACATGCAAGAAAAAAATCACCACCTCAGAAATATACAGACGTGCATAATACAGAAATAGCACACAAAGCTTCAGAGGCTTGCCCCCTTGATGCTACTTCTAGACGTCTTGTAGTCTGGAGCATATTGACACATCCCTGTGAAGATGAAGGACAAGTTGCTGCAACTGCCTCATCTAACACTAAGAAAGAGTCAAACACCTTGTGGGCCTCTTTGGATTTTGGGAGACAATATCTATCCATTTGAACTACTTATTCCAACCTATTTACCAAAGGCTGCCTTGAGTACGACCAGAGGAAGAGAAGGCTCTTTATCAGGTCCAGGCTGCCATACAAGCTGCTCCACAACTTGGGCCGTATGAATGAACAGATCTGATGGTTCTTGAAGTGTCAGAGGTAGATAGGGATGCTGTATGAAAGCTTCGGTGGGTCCCTACAAGTGAGTCATAGCACAGAGCTTTAACAATTTTGGGATAAAGCTTTGCCCTCTCTGTATAAAACTCTCCTCCTTTTGAAAAGCAGCTTCTTACTTGTTACTGGCAAGCCATAGAAAGCGTGATCATGGACCAGTAAGTTACTAAATCACTTGAGCTACCTATCATGAACCAAGTGTTGACAAGAAGCCAAGACATTGGGCCAGTACAGCAGTGCTTCATTATCACATGAATGGAGTCATATAAGATCAGGATCAAGCAGGTCTTGAAGGCACAAGTTAGCACAGAGCCAGGGTCGCAGATGCTCATGGCCCATATTTCTTCCTAAGCTCCTTCCTCCATCTCAGTTTGTACCTATGGTCTCATGGGGAGCTTCCCATGACCAACTGACTACAGAAGAACAAAATTTGTGGTCTGGTTTACATGTGATTTTGCATAGTATGCTGGCATAACTCTAAAGTGGAAAACTGCAGGACTACAGCTTCCCTCAGGGGTAGCCTTAAAGGACAGTGGTGGTGAAGGAAATCCTTCCAATGGGTGGAAGTCGGAGCAGTACACATGGTTGTTCATTTCTGCCTGAAAGAAGAGATGGTCAGAGGCATGGGTCTACCCTGATCCATATGCAATGCTTAGTGTTTGGATGAATAGTCAGAAACTTGGAAGGAACACAATCAGAAAATTGGTCACAAGACAGAATAGGGAAGAGATACGTGGATAGACCTCTCTGATGGTATAGAGTATGAAGATATTTGTGACTTATATTAATGCTCACCAAAAAGTGACATCAGCAAAGGAGGATTGTAATAATCATGTGAAAAGTTGCTATTTCTATGTATCCCTAGCTACTGCTGTCCTTGCCAAATGAACACAGAAAGTGGCCATGGAAGCAAGGATGGAGGCTTTGCATTGGCTCAGTAACTCAGGCTGATCTAGCCATAGCCACTGCTGAATGTCCAACCTGCCAACAGACAAAATCGGAGACACCCTTATGTCCCCATTCCCCTGGTAATTTTCCCAGGGAAAAATTCCCCAGCCACCTGCTGGCAGGATGATTACATCAAACCACTTCCATCATGGTGCTTTATTTTCACTGGAATAGATACCTCTCTGGATATGGATTTGCTGTCCCTATCTGCAATGCTTCTGCCAAAACCACCATCCACGGACATACAGAATGCCTTATTCAACATCATGTAATTCCACACAGCATTACCTCCGACCAATGAACTTATTTTTGCAACAAATGAAATGTGGCAATGGGCTTAGAATTCACTGATCTTAGCATGCTACCTTATCACCTGAAGCAGCCGGCCTGATAGAACGGTGGAATGATCATGTGAAAACTCAGTTGTGGTGCCAGCTGGATAGGAACACCTTGGAGGGCCGAAGTGTGTTCTCCAGGATTACGTATACTATCTGAATCTGAGACCAAAACAGGGTACTGTTTCTCCCGCAGCCAGGATTCAAAGGGTAGAAATAGAGGTATCTATCTATCAGCATTTTTGCTTCTTATTCTCTATGAACCTACTGAAGCAGAAAAGGCAATTTAATGCCTTCAAATAACTGAGAAGCACATGTTGTATACATAGGCTGTGGGCATGGCTGATTTAGATGCTAACATATTATCAAGTCTCTCTCTCTCCACACCTCTCAGCTCTGCCTTCTTGGTTGGTTGTGTTCTCAGAAGCTTTCTAAGTGGTAGCAAAGATAAGCATTGGCAGTTCCAGGCTTATAGTCTTCCAACAACAATGCCAATGGAATAAGAATGCTCTTTTCCCAATGTTTTTTAGCAAAAATCTTCAGGCTAATTTGGTTGACCTACTTTGGGTCACGTGCCCATTTCTTAAACAGTAATTGCGGATTCTGATTTTGAATTATCACGTCAGAGCATACTCCTAGACCTGGAGCAGCCCATCTAAACCTTGTGCATTGAAAATGGAGGGGTCCATAAGAAAAAGGGGGGGTCTGCTGCCAGGGATGCTTGATAGCTAAAACCAATACATCTCTATTTTATCACACTTGGTTGCCCAGTAAACACATACATTTTCTTTTAATTCATACATTCAACATTTCTTTTTATATACACATTGTTCCTATGTAACACATAAGGCAACTATTCAATATTTTATTTGCAACAAATACCACATTCAACTTCTGTCTAAAAACTACAAATGTTTGTTGTACAGTTACCATATTACCTCTGGATCTGGATCTTTGCTTTGTGCCTATCTTTCTGTCAGGCTCAGATGTAGCTTCTCATGATTCAACAGTCTATGACTAATGGTATATTTGTTTAACCATCTACAGCAAACATAATAGACAATGGTGGAGTAAATAAAGGATAAACTCAATAAAATTCTCATTTGGGAAAGAAAAGAGGGGAAAAATAAATAAGCAATGGTTCTACTCATCAGGGACTGCTAGTACTTACTGCCCTGGAAGGTCAGTGAGTCCCTAGGTCAGGAATCTGCAGAGAATTTCACTTGACAATTATTTTCTTGTGACTACATTTGATCTCTTTTTTTGTTGCTGCCACATGTTAGCAATGCACTCCCTATTGGTATAAAGTTTTAGTGGTGGAGGGAATGTTTA